>NW_018128472.1:60984-66317 GCF_001952655.1 Monopterus albus
TTATAGTGGTGAAACATGTTTTCCCTATGAACGTGTCGGCTGGGTCCAATAGAAAAGAGGAGTCATCCGTATCATTGTCCAGGTTCTTGAAGAGCATCAGCAGTCCAGAGGGAATCGCTCCAATAGTCAATGAGTATTCCTTTAATGTAGGACTAAAGTTAAATCGATTTTTCAGTTCTTCAATTGTCAAAGGAACACCCTGGTCATTTAAAAGCTGTTTCACCAACAGGATATTATTTTCAAACTAATTATAAAGAAATAGAGATTAATTCTTATAAGTTATATATTGGTTGTTCCAGATGTAACATTTGTGCGGGGAAAAGTTGTGTCTATAGGCTAGGGTCCATGACGATAGCATTTGTTTGTGAAAATTGGAAAGTACTACTGGGATTTTATTAACATTGTATTGACAGAGCAAGGTAAATTTTAAGCCAGTGAGGGAATAAATACCAAATAGATAAAGGAGATTTCAAATATGATGTCAGCCAATTGATTGGTGAGAAACCACCAATCAGTTCAACATTTCCTCCACTGTTTTTGTCCTTGTCTCCTCCATCCTCGTCTCCTCCCTCCTTGGCTCCTCCCTCCTTGGCTCCTCCCTCCCCAGTCTGTCTATCAGTGGAACCTGTAGAGGAGCAGCAGGTGTGAGTATCAGCTGTCAGGTAGGTGAGGACCCAAGACCAGAACCAGCTCCTGTCAGACATGATCTCCTGCACTGGGACCACATCACTCAGCCCAGCTGCTTTCTACAAGGCCTCATCAACAACATCTGGAGAAAACACCAACATCTGTCTGGGATGGTGATTTTTGGATATAGTAACACCCAAGTATGTAACACTGTCTTTAACTTGTATTCCAGATGATGTTTAAGCTCCAGTTTGACTCTTCTGATCGGATCACCCTTGATGTTGGCTCTTTTACGTCGTCCTGAACCACCTGCTGAAACTCGACATTCATATGTTCCTGTGTCAGTGCTGGTCACGTTCCTCAGACTCAGAGTCAGGTCACCATTCTTCATCTGTCTGTCCAGCAAATCCACTCGGCCCTTAAAGGATGAATGTTGGTTGGCTCCATCCAAATGTCCATCTCTGTAAAAGAGGACGTACTCTGGTTCCTCCAGGTCAGTTTTGGTCCACTCCTCCCTTTTTAAGTCAAAATATGGAACTACGCCTAGATTTAATTTAATCGAGCAATTAGCATTGTTGTATAACGTTTTAATTGCATTGCAAAAAAAAAAAAGGGACCAAAGCCGAACTTTTCAAGACAGCAAAATATAAAGTTGTGGTTAAGAGAATCAAAGGCCTTATAAAAGTCGAGGAAGAGAATAAAGCTTTCATCTTTAATTAGATAAGAGTAGTCTAAGGTGTCTAATACTAATCGAATATTGTTAGATATATGTCTGTTCTGCATAAATCCTGACTGAGTTTCACTAATAACGGAGTCTAGGACAGCTTTAATTCTTTTAGCTAATATAGAAGCCAGAATTTTATAATCATTATTAAGAAGACATATGGGACGCCAGTTTTCTAAATTGAGGGGATCTTTTTTTGCCTTGGGGATTAATTATAGGTTAACCTCCATGTATCATGGCGCCCTCCGAGGCAGACGGGCTGCAAATCAGCCCTTATGAGCTGGACTCTGTTGTACAAGCACAACTACTGTCCTCATAAATACAGTATTTATGGAATAATGTCATTATCACTTACAACAATGAATCCTTGTTCTTTGAACACTGGTATAACAAAACATTCTACTTGTAAAGCAGCTGTTTAACTGTGATGGAGCTCTGTTGTCATATGAGCAGTTCATAGCTAAGTACAGGGTTCCTGTCTCCCAGCAGGAGTCGAATACTGTTATTGATGTACTTCCACCTGGCATTCTCAGTTTATCACGCTCCTTATCAAACACACATGACTCTACCAATTTAGATATCACTGTTAATGGCACTTCCATCTTTGATAAAAGATTCAACAACATCTTTATAAGAAACCCCCTCATTCCAAGAACAACAACAGCTGTTAAACATAAACTCTGTCCTACAAATGTGTCTTGTCCAACAAAGCTAAAGAACTTTCCTTTAAAATCTTACATCAGTTTTACCCAGTAAACTCCATTATTTGTCAATACATTTCAAACATAGAAGAAAAATGCTCCTTTTGTAACAATGAGCTAGAAACTTTAGAGCATCTTTTTTTCTCCAATGTGCACGTTACAGTATTTTGGACTGACTTTTGTTTTGATCTCAAAAATTATCTTGGAAAAGAAATTGTACTTAAAGAATATGATATATTATTAATTTTTGACAAGCCCCATTTCTCTAGCTATGATAAATTTATTATTAATCTGTTCATTATTTTGGCCAAATTCTTCATCCATAAAATTAAATTTCCTTTTCAACCTTTAAACAATCTGATCTCAACAATTCCTTCCAAACACTGTCACAGTTAAACCACCCCAACAAAAAACGAACCAAAACCATTGACCTGCTCAAACGTTTTAATCTGATATCAGAACAGCTTTACCTCTGTATTTTATATATTGATCTTCTTTTCCTTTGTTCTCACTTGTTTGGTTACTGCTGTCCTCTTAAACACACTGTTATACATCTGTTGCAACAGTTTGTACTGAATATATTTTGTATTGATCTGCATTGTTGTTAAATAAAGACTTAAAAAAAAAACCTAGATTCCCAGCAGCTGAATGACGACGTACGACTAAACATGTCATCACTGGTCACATTGGGTAGGGGTCCAAAGAAAACTACGGAGTCCCACATGGTTTTATTAAAGTTTCACAGACTCAACATTAATCTTAGTGACCTCTGACTGATGAAGTCAGGAGTCATTAGCGTCAACGTAAATAAAAACTTGACCTTATCCTTAGTCAGCATCTTCATATAGGATTCGACGTCTTCTTCTTCTTCTTCTGTTGTTTAATGGCAGTTGGCAACCAGCTTCAGGTGCATTACCGCCACCTTCCAGACTGGAGTGTGGATCAGAACGGCCCCTACCTACCACCACACCAAGATAACCCCACTCAGTTCACCTTATATCATCGTGTGTAACCCTGTTCTCCCTAAAAACCTAAGAAGTGCTCTGTATCCTATATCCTCTGACCTTTGTCCCAACACCTCTGGAAAACTAAAGTTCATTCCACCTCTTAAAACTGTATTTTTGAATAACTCCCTCTCCCACCTGAACCTGGGACAGCTCATTAGAACATGTTCCACAGTTTCTTGTACTCTACATATTCTCCTGTATTATGCTTCAATGCTATCATCTTCAATGTACTATTTAAACCAATATGCCCAAATCTCAGTCTTGATACCATATCTTCTTCCTTCCTATTTCCAGTACTTCCTCTCATTTCTCCTACTTTCCTTTGCATAATAGAACCGACCCTTTGTCATCTTTATCCCACAGTTCTTGCCATTTTTCTTAGATTTTCCTTTTAATTAAACTCTTAACCTCAGCCTTATAACTTACTTCCACACATAAATCTCTTTTTAAGTGCAGCTTTTGCAAATTCATCTGCTAGTTCATTTCCCTCCACCCCAATATGTGCTGGTATCCAAACTAGAGCTGCAACGACGCGTCTACGTAATCGACTACGTCGACCACGTAAATACATCGACTTAAAAAAAAAAAAAAAAAAAAAAAAAAAAAAAAAAAAAAAAAAAATGCGTCACGACTTTTTAAAAAAATTGTCTACTGTCCACACTCCAGTTCACTAGGTGGCGGTAATGCACCTTTTACACTTGGTTGCCACTCGCGAATAAACCCCACGGCAGAAGAAGAGGAAATACGTCACGACGCTGCATGATACTGTGTTTACGCAGATAATGGTGGCTGCTAATGCCGGTCAAAGCGATGATGCTTTGCACAAGGCAATATCACGAAGAAAATCAAAAGCGTGGGAATATTTCAGACAGAGGCCGAATCGAACGGTTATCTGTTCACTCTGTGACAAGGAGATGGCATTCCAAGGTTTCCCACCTTAGCCATGCTTGCAATGTGTACTTGTCTGTACCTGCGACGTCAACCCCATCTGAACGCCTTTTCTCAGTTGCTGGGAACATTGTAAATAAAAAAAAAGAGCAAGCCTGACTCCAGAGCATGTAGACATGCTTTCATTTCTCCACTGCAATGCTGTTTGAGCCATTCCCCTGGAGGAGCTGGAGGAAGTGTCTGGAGAGAGGGAAGTCTGGGCATCTTTGCTTAGACTGCTGCCCCAGCGACCCGGTCCCGGATAAGCGGAGGAAAATGGATGGATGGATGGATGGATGTTGGCCAGTATTTGTTGGACTTAAAATTTAACACATTTAGGTATTCGTTGCAGTGCTAGGCAGAATTGATATTGGACTCATTACCTTTTAGTTATTGGATTTAAAATAATTACAGTTCAGGTGTTCATTCTTTGATGTTGGATGTAAAATTGTCACCTTTCCGGTATTAATTCTTTGCACTTTAAAGCACAGATTACCAGTGTTCTTTCCACTGTGCTGGGTTGAAGTTTTATTTATGTTGTACTTTTTGTAATTGTTTTTATATTGCACTTTATTTTCAAACTGAAACTTTTTTTTTTTTTTACAGAAAATTCAATTAAAAAAGACAGAAATACTAATGGTTGAAGTTGTTTTACTTTTAAGTCAAAAATTATGTGCTAATTAGAAACATCATTACATTAACAGATTAGTCGACTAATCGAAAATTTCACTGATAGATTAGTCGACAGACAAAGTCAAATTATGCAGCTCTAATCCAAACCAGTCTAATATCTATTCCAGCCCTCTGACATCTGAATAACATACAAGCTATTTCAAGTATTGTGTCCTGTCTCGAGTCTGAATGGATGTATTGAATACTCAGTAAAGAACTGATGGAATCTGATCCAATTAAGACTTTCAGTGGTTTATGTTCTTCTACCCAGGATTCGATGTCGCCGCTCTGGCCGCAGGAAAACATCTGCCCATCGCTGGGTGGGTAAAATCGGTTTTAAACATGGACAGGTGATGCTCCGTGGACATTCGTTCGGAGCCATGACTCGCCCAGCCACCTGGCTGAGATCCAGCTTTTTTTTTTCTTCAATACTTTGAGGCATAAGACAGTAGTTATACATAAGTAAATAGATCAGAAACAAGAAGACTATAACAAAATAAAGAACATAAAAACAAGAACATCGAAGCAGACAATGTGAACATGAAACTTTTAGGCCAGGGGGTGACTTAATGGGTTAAGTAAAAACATTCAGGGAAATACATATATTACAAATTTTGATAGCTTTTTTATTTTCGCTCTTCAAGATGTAAGAGAAATAATTTTTGATTTCGCATA
>NW_018128473.1:0-880 GCF_001952655.1 Monopterus albus
CTGTTTTCACTCTACACCAACAACTCCATCTCGAAGGACTTGAAAGATATTACCCAGTTCTTTTAACCAGGAACACAGAGAGACAAAGCGGACCACTTGGATATATAAAAAAATATAACCGTGCTGGTTTATTCAAAGGATCACAGGCAAAATTAACATTACACGTCCAGGCATCTCCCACCTCCAGTCCTGCACGCAGGCAGACGAAGATGAAAAAAGACCCTGAACCCAAGATCTTTATACAATTTATCTGGTTCGGGCTAGCCCATTCTACCCAGCAACTTCAAACCGTGACGTCACCTGATATGCCAGCTTCACAGCTGGCCGTAGCAGTAGTCAAAACATGGAGAGAATCAATGTGTGTGTGAGTGTTGATCATGTGGTGTGTAGCTAAAAACATACAGGACATTCAGGGACATGTCCGAACAGTAAGCCTCGGAAGATATTATGATTAAGATTACGGCTGAACATATCATGCTAATAACAATATTCATCCTGCCTGCAGACTCTTCAATCTAGTTGACCTTGGCCTAGATGCAGCCTGCAGAACTCATGACAATGAACTGAGCATTTAACAGCCTGAGCAAGACATCCTGGCTACACTAAACATTC
This sequence comes from Monopterus albus, assembly GCF_001952655.1. NCBI lineage: Eukaryota > Metazoa > Chordata > Actinopteri > Synbranchiformes > Synbranchidae > Monopterus > Monopterus albus. Next base: position 613 of record NW_018128473.1, read on the forward strand.
CTATACAAGAAGTATCTAATCAATATGTACCTGAGTAAGAAATTACCTAACAAATTCCCCCTTTCGACACGACCAAAATCGTGTCGAACTAAATCAATGTCCCAGTTTCCCCAGATGAAGCTACCTAGCGTTTCGAGAGGTGAGAGGCCCCCCACCAAAGCCACCCCCTCAAGGGTAAACTACAGAGCTGGGTGATCCAGGGAAAAATGAACTAAAAACACAACAGGGCTACTGTGTGTAAGCAGGTTCTTCATTGCAGTGACCTCTA
>NW_018128473.1:1640-5422 GCF_001952655.1 Monopterus albus
GGATGTTCATAGAGGAGAGGAGCTGGATTCTCTGGACTTTACCTGTGAAGCAGCAGCAGAGGAGAGTCCAGATGAGGACGGAGATCAGAGTCATGTTTCTGATGAGGAGGATTTCTGTGGCTCCTGTTGTCATGAAGGACAGCTGTCAGTCCTCCAGGGTTCAACTCTCAGGACTATAAACTCTCCCAGAGCACTGGAGCATGGTGCTGCTGATGCAAAGTGGCTCTATGGAAATGCTCTGACTGACTCCAACAGGGACTGGGATCCCTCTGGTCAGTCTGGGATCGGTGGATCAATAAGATTATCAGAGGATTGATTAGGAATGTGTCATGTGTCACTTTTTTAGGGGGATTTTATTTTGTGGAGTTTTTCTGAAACATTTGTTTTAAAATATTTCATATCGGCAGCATTCAGTTTTTATTCGAGACATGTCAAATATAATAAATATTCAACAAATTAAATAAGTTCAATATTTTCTGACACTGATTTAAATTACTTTCATATCAGCCAGCTCTGTTTTACAGACTGAGGCTGTTTGGTTCAGACTCTCAGAGCCGTGTCTCTACAGTCAGAGGTTTTTGTTCGATGACTCAGTTTGTATGACTGTGGTGGACTTTTGGTGGAGGAACCAGACTGGAGGTTGGAAGGAAGTTTCTGCTTCATTATTTAACTTTATAGCAACATGACAGTTTAACAATTGGCACTTTTGTCAGATAATAAAAATATTTGTCTTCAAATTATGTTTCCAAGGATATTATTTTCACATATAACTTATTCTACTTCAAAACCACAAGTGTAGCTGTACTGGTAGATTATTATTTAAAAAATGTCTAAAGGTAATTTTATTAAAAATATCTGTGACTATATATAGCCTTTCCTTCAAATTTATGTTAGAAAAATTCACATTCAAGTTTTAAATAATGGAAGAACAAAGGCACAGTAAAAACCCTAAGGAACAGTCAGACCCTAATGTGTTAGTGTGTGCAAACTGGATTATATTATTTTCCTGCGAACTTGAAATGAGTTTGATTAAATATAAATTCAACTTCAAAAGGCTTTGACATTATATATAATTTATTTACTTTGCAGTGACTTATTTAACCTCTGACTGTGGATTTATCACAATATCTACATTTTTAACATTAAAATTTGATTAATAAAACCAAAAATCATTTTACTTGATGCAGCAGTGTGATGTTTAATGTGTTAAACTTGTCTGCAATTATCAAACAAATATTTTCGTCTGAAGTTCGTGCAACTTGTTCAGCAGCTGTTGGTTCAGATCAGTTCCTCTGCAGTAGAGGGAGGTTTTTGTACGACGACGTTTCACTGTGTGAACAGGATGCTGTTACTCTGCTGACAGTAGTAAACTTCTACGTCTTCAGTCTGGACTCTACTGATGGTCAGAGTGAAGTCAGTACCTGAATAACTTCAACTAAAACAATCAGAAACTCCAGACTGACAAGTTAAAACAGATCTAATCAAGAGTTTAGGAGCTTCTCCAGGTTTCTGGAGGCACCAGCTGAGCCAGCTACTACTAATTTGTCCTGATGAACCTGGAAAACATGACAAAGAGGAGAAGGGTTACTGAGACAAATCCAGCTCAGAGAAAGACCATCAGCATCCAAACAGAAGAGGATCATTTCTTTAACATGGAGAACAGATGGAAGAAGGTCAGTGCTGCTTGTTTCAGTGTTTCTCCATCAGAGCAGAACATCACTGTGGTGAACCTGGTCGCATCCTGAAGCCACGTTCTCAGAAGAGAGTCTCACCATGAACAAGGAGCCCCAGGGCGGCCAGCAGTAGAGTCAGAGACATCATCACGATGCCACCGATGTGTCAGTGGCTCTGAAAGGCCTGGACAGCCACTGATCAACACTGGCCTCTTAACGGCTGGGAGCACAGAGGCAGGACACATATGCAAACACACACAGTGGCTCAGCTGCAGCTGTTCTCAGCGTGTCGGCCTGTTTCCTCCTCTCTGCTGGGAACATTGCACCAGGTATTTACATGTGGATGATGTTGAAACGTCTGGTAGTAAACTGATCCAGTGGCTTTGGGAACGTTTTATTTCAAGCTCATCTTGGACAAAAATAAAACCAGTTCAAAACCAGGTCTATTCAATAGGGGTTCTGGAGTTTTTGATCAAACTCTATGGTCTTTTTCAGCAGATGTCATGTTTTTATTTTTAAACCAAGATAGATTCCAAATAGAAAACTCCATCTGCTGAGGAAGATCATGACATATGAGTGAAAGCTTCACAGCAGCCACTTGGATGGAACGTTCAGTCTCCGTCTCTGTTTTGGGTTTGGACTTTCATGTCAGAGATGATGTGTTTCTTACATTTGCTTTGGTAGCTGACGTTAGAGTTTATGCAACTTCATGTAGATATAAAGATAAAAATAAATGTTTATTGTCATTATGTGAACACAACAACGTTGTCACTGTAGCGCATCAGTTATGTTGCATGGTTAATAATAAATATATAAAAGCATATATACACATACATGCATGTATGATAATAAATACAATAATAAAGAAAAGTAAAAGCTAGTTTGTAAAGTGCACACATTTGTGGAAGTATGTGCAATGGTTGCATCAATCGGACAGTCTAACTATGTCATGTATGAAGTAATCTTACTGCTGTGGGGGAAAAGCTGTTCTTCATTCTATTGGTGTGTGTTTTATTGCTCGGTAGCGCCTTCCGGATGGTAGAAGCTGAAACAGATGATGTGCTGGGTGGGTATTGTCTTTTATGATGTTTTTTAGCCCTGTTAATGCAGCGACTATTGTGCAAGTGCTCGAGCATGGGCAGGTTTGTCCCAACAATGTTCTGTAGTGTTTTCACAATGTGCTGGGGGGCCTTTCTATCAGCTTGTGTGCAGCTGAATGGTCCCGGTGGTGCGATAGGAAACATGTGAGAATGATTCAAAACAACAAAAACAAAGAAGCTGCTGCGTATCAGTCTCATCTTTATTGAAGCCCCAATGTGTAGACATTTTGTGATTTAAGGTGGCCCTGTGATGGACCGGCGACCTGTCCAGAGTGAATCCCGGTTTCGCCCGATGCCTGCTGGGATTGGCTCAAGGACAGACAAAGAGACAGTCTAACACGTTGTTCTGGAACAAGGTGTGTTTGAATTTATCAGGTGTCAAACCAATAAAATGTTTCAGCTTTTCTCTAACATAACTGAAACATTCCTGGTGTGGACAGACCGTTAACCTGCTCTGGGTGGGTATATGCAAGTGTGCATGTGTGGGCAGACAGTGCAGTGTCACTACACACAGGTTGTGAGGGTGTGTCTCTGCATGTCTTTCTATGGTTGTGTGGACACATTTTACTCCGACTTCTTCATTGTGAGGACACGTTGTCTGGTCCTCGCTGCTCCAAAGACTGTTTGAGGGTTCAGTTTAGAATCAGGCTTTGGTTAGAAGATGCACCGAGTCAGTGAGGGTCCTCAGATATTAAGAAAAAACACAGTGTAGATCATCTGTTACTGACAGAAAACCTTGTATGTTCAAACTTTGACAGTTTGTGAACAATTTAGAAACAGTGGACGGTGCAGCCTGCAGTAAAGGAAAGCATCAGACTGGAGGTACAAGTTATTTTTAACTTGTTGTGAGGTGACAGTGCTAACCACTGCACCGCCCTTTTTATCCACCAGTCAAAAATTTTAAAAAGGGGAAGGGGTGTGCATTAGTTTTCTTGCTGCCACTTCCTCTTTGTTGACTAAACCAGACTGACGACTGGAGAAGAAACGCTGACGGCTGCTTCGGCTTTGG
>NW_018128473.1:11354-12833 GCF_001952655.1 Monopterus albus
CACCCGGGTCCTGCCAGCGTGTCAGTGGCTCTGAAAGGCCTGGACAGCCGCTGATCAACACTGGCCTGTTTTTATGTCCTTTTAAACCAAGATAGATTCCAAATAGAAAACTCCATCTGCTGAGGAAGATCAGGACATATGAGTGAAAGCTTCACAGCAGCCACTTGGATGGAACGTTCAGTCTCCGTCTCTGTTTTGAGTTTGGACCTTCATGTCAGAGACGATCTGATTCTTACATTGGCTTTAGCAGCTGATGTTAGAGTTTATGCAGTTACATATAGATACAGTGAAATCAGAGCAGGTCAGTGTTTTCATGAGTCAGCTGATTGGGGCCCTCATTGATTCTGAAGGTTTCTGATACCCTTCTATGTCTTCATCGTTATTTTTAACAGGATGTAGTTTAAAATCACTGTGATCCAGTCTGGGTCACAGTGGAATATGAACAATGAAGAGAAGCTGTGATTTTTTGTAATCTCCTTTCCAACAATGTGTTCTTTTGTAACGGACTGTTTTGTGACATTCATTTGTTGTTAAAACAAAAATCAGGAAATGTTCAGGCCACTTGATCAAACACTGTACAGTGTGGTTTTGTATTTATCACACTATGGAGACTCAGTGTCCTTTTGTGAACAAGAAACAAGTACCTGAATGTAAGTAATTAAATTTTACGGTGACATCTTTTAGGTTGAGGTCAAGGCAGGTCTCCAGCAAATTAATGCACGTCAATGTAATGTCCACTAAAGTGACGAAACCATGACTCTGTGTGTGTGCCTTTGTATTACTTGCATCATGAGGACCAAAACCTGTTAACACACACACTGTGGGACTTGGCCATCCTTGTGGGGACCAGAAGCTAGTCCTCACAAGGAAATCATTGACTTTTAAGGTGCCAACATCGTTGAGGGTTAGGATGAGGTTAGGTTAAAAAGTGTTAGGGTCAGGATTGAGGTTAGGAAAGTAGTGGTTATGGTTAAGGTTAGGATAAGTCTACAGGAAATAAAGTCCCCAAAAGGAATAAAAACACACACGTGTGTGTATATGTGTGCGTGGCCTTGTTTTTCAAAACTTGTGTGGCCCAAAATCCATGAGTTACTATCTTTTGTGGGGACCGGCCTCTGGTACCCACAAGGTAGTTTGTCAAATTTTATGAAAATGATGGGGCATAAGGTTAAAGCAAGTGTAGGCTTTGGTTAAGGTTAGGGTAAGTGTCCTGGAAATGAATGTAAGTCTATGTAGAGACCCCATAAGTGACAAAAACAAGGGTGTGTGTGTGTGTGTGTCCTCAGTGAAGTGTATCAGTCTGTGCAGTAGCTTCCAGTTACAGCAGTCAGTTCAGTTTCTGTTCAGTCTGAATGAGGGAAGTTTTTGTATGACGCTTTTTCACTGTGTGGACACATACAGACTGTTCAACCAGTGTTGACTCTGACAGTAGTAAACTGCTGCATCTTCAGTCTGGACTCCACTGATGGTCAGAGTGAA
>NW_018128473.1:13167-14211 GCF_001952655.1 Monopterus albus
GGATGTTCATAGAGGAGAGGAGCTGGATTCTCTGGACTTTACCTGTGAAGCAGCAGCAGAGGAGAGTCCAGATGAGGACGGAGATCAGAGTCATGTTTCTGATGAGGAGGATTTCTGTGGCTCCTGTTGTCATGAAGGACAGCTGTCAGTCCTCCAGGGTTCAACTCTCAGGACTATAAACTCTCCCAGAGCACTGGAGCATGGTGCTGCTGATGCAAAGTGGCTCTATGGAAATGCTCTGACTGACTCCAGCAGGGACTGGGATCCCTCTGGTCAGCCTGGGATCAGTGGATCAATCAGATTGTCAGAGGATTGATTAGGAATGTGTCATGTGTCACTTTTTTAGGGAGATTTTCTTTTGCTGAATTTTTCTGAATAAATTGTCTGAAAATATTTCACATCTGCAGCGTTCTGTTTCGTTCAAAACATTTAAATTTATAATATATATTCAACAGATTAAGTTTCATTTTCATGTCCCTAGGTGGTGTTTGTTGTGTTCAAACTCACAGAGCTGTGTCTCTGCAGTCAGAGGTTTTTGTATGACGGCTCAATGAGTTTGTATCACTGTGGGGGACTTTTGGTGGAGGAACCAAACTGCAGATTGGAAGTAAGTTTCTGCTTCAATATAAAATTTAAATCAACAGTAAAGCTTAAATGTTCTGTCTGAGTGTTTGTTGGAGCTATAAACTTCCTCTGATCTAAATCTCAGGCTTATTGTTCTCACCTATAACTGTGTAGATGAACTTGAAGCAGCTTTACTGAACTGCAGGAAAGCCTCAAGAATAACTGTCCTAATTCTGAAGTTTTTAAACTTTGCACCTCCATTCTGAACTGTTTTGGACCTGATATGATTTTTTGTGAAAAGAGAGATAATTTGTAAAAGCTGTCAAATTTTACATTTTTTAAAATATCTCAATTTGTCTCAAAGTTTACAAAAAAAATCATAAATTTCAAATGATATTTGGTTTTAGAATCTGAATGAATTTACACATGGTTATTGTATGTTTTGCTGATAATGTCGTGATCGATCACAAAGGTAGTGTC
>NW_018128473.1:16179-37067 GCF_001952655.1 Monopterus albus
GTGGAGGAAGGTGGGCTCTGTGACCTGTGAGGCCACCCAGGGCTCCCAGACTCCGGTCTCAGAGACTCTGAGGACAGACCAGTGTTTCTGATCTGACTCACTGAGACTCTGACACTGGCTTTACTCTGCTACTGCTCTATGTCTGTTTGTTGTTCTGCTGATGTGCTGCATGTGTTTACAAAATCACCTATTCATAAATTCACATGTGTCCATGTATATTAATAAAAGAATAAGTGCTGTGATGTTTTACTGTCTCATTAAATCTACATCTGACTTTGTCTCAGGATTGTGTCTAAGATTAGTAGGATTTTATATCTTCATTGTTCATTGTTTAAGACAAATTATTGCCAAAACACATTTTTTTTTAGTGGCATCAGTGACACTTTGCCAGGAGATGCACAAATCTGATAAGGACTTTCCTGGTGGTGTGGCTCTGTGCCAGTCTGTCAGTCAGCTCACCACTTTGGTCCAGACTGAAATTACCATGAAATATATATTATATTTTAAGAAAGTCACACTCCCCTCAGGATGAATTCCAATAATTCTGGTTAGGATACAGGACTGATCTCACAAGAAGAAGAAACAGAATCTGCTGGTTTTTCCAAAGCCTAAATAACTTGTGCATCTATTATCTGCTCCTGACTGGTGACCTCTAGTGGCCGTGTCCGTAATGTCAGGAGCAGTGAAGAGGTCAGGATGGGCCAATTATACCCTTTATTCTTTCTGACAGTAAACATTACATGATGACAACAATCATTTGCAACTTAAAGTAGTCTTAGGTGTCTAAACAAAACCAAACCTGATGGCACAGTAGAGAACACTGAGTTTTAGGAAACAGGCACTGACACAGTATTGTTCTGCTGTAACCCCACTCCTAGTTTGATTAATGCAGATTATCATATTTTCAAAATAAACCTAATGATGCTCTGAGATGAATTTTTATGTCCACATAATTAAAACACTTATAGACATTTAGTTTGATTTGTTTTCTGCTTCTGCAATACAAACACACCTGTAGCAAACAAAGCACGATCAGACCTTTAACTGTTAAACTTCTGCTCTCATGACCCCTGAAAAACTGGATTCAGGTATTTTCTGTATAACATTATTTTTGTTCTTGCTTTTCAGTTTTTCAATATATATGAGTTCATACAAGATTTAAAGCTCAAACATGGCAACATGTGGGTGCTGCACACTAAATATTTTGCTTTCCACACAGATAGTGTGACTACACCTGGCGGCTGACAGGTTTATGTGAAACACCTTGTGCTCCTCACCTCTGTCGCCCTGACTGGCTCTGTACATAGTCTGAACACCTGCAAACATCTCTAGTGTTGACAATGGTCCTTTGGTCAAACTGTTCAGGATATCACTTTTTATCATGAAATACAGTAAATGTGCACTTTTTGCACGTTTACTTCTATGCCTGCACCATATGACACTCTCTGTGCCTGTGTCGTTTTCCTGTTTTTTTGTTGTTGTTGTTGTGTTTTTTTTGTACAGGCACACAGTGCACAAATCCATGCTTCAGCTGTTCAGCAACACATGTCCAAGCGGCCACCGTACTCCTACATGGCTATGATCCAGTTTGCTATCAACAGCAGGCCGAATAGGAGGATGACACTCAGAGAAATTTACATGTGGATTGAGGAGCACTTCCCTTACTTCAGAGAGGTGGCCAAACCAGGATGGAAGGTACTTTGGAAGTGAAAAATAATTGTATTTGTGGGTGCACGTACTATGTCAGGTAACAGATTAAAATTGTTGTCACGTACTGAAACATGCTCATGTATGACTGCAGAATTCCATCCGCCATAACCTTTCTCTGCATGACATGTTCATTCGGGAGACATCACCAGATGGTAAAGTTTCTTTCTTTACAGTGTGTTCAATTGAAGGGAAATCCCTGATCAGTGCCTTAACTGACAATTTCCTAATATTATTAACTCTGCTTCTTTAATTTGCTGTTATGTCAGTGACTGGAACCTGCAGTGACATGCCTCTAATTATTTGTAATCTATTACATCCAGGACAATGGCTGCCAATCCTGTTAGAGGATTATCAGGATGGGATGTCATACGTGGTGCTGAATGCACACACATAGAAACACACACATCGTCTCGTGACTGTCTTGATGCTTTTCCACTGAGGTGAATTCAACACTGGGACATGACAGCGGAAGGTAGGGACAGATTTTGAATATGTGTATGCTGTGTTTTTCAACTTAAATTTAAAATGTGTATTAACCAAAGAATTTTACCTGAAGTTTAAAGTTTTTGCTCACTGGCTACATTTGTGTTTTTCATTCTGAGCAGCTTCACAGACACCTGACTGAAATGTTACAGAGGTCCAGCTGGTTTGTGTTTCAGTCACAACAAATGAATTCATGCTCTTCATCTGGAAATTTCAGCTCTCCAACAGTTTTACCCATCCTAACAAGACTAACTTTTGGCGAGGCCTGGGCCTCCATGTTGCTGTCGTCAGACCCTGATCTTGGATTGGTGATGGAAACTGATTTTACTTACTTCAGATAAAAGTCAGCAACAACCAGGGAGGATGACTTCCTGAATGTTCGAGATGAGGAGCAGGCCCATTTCAGTGATCTTTGTGTCCCTGGCCAGCTGGTGTTTCCAGCCTATCACTGGTGACTCTGTGGCCTCTGAACACCCAGATGTTGGACATGAGGGGGATGTGCTCCCCAACACCCTCACAGAGATGAACACAGATGCATTGGACATGCACATCCAGACAAGCACGAATGTACTGGACACAAAATTTGACCGACATGTTCACAGACAACTATGAGGATGCTGACTGGCATCCTCCGACATCCCTCCTGGAGACACACCCCAACCCGCTCCCAGATGCCCGACTGGTGATGCACAGCAGCAACACTGATGCTGATAAAGGCACCAACCAAACCTTCAGCCAGACTATTGGCACAGCTCAGTGCAGCCAGTTCAGCAGCCAGCTGACATCTAACGGCCAGTGCCGGCTGATAGCAACACTGCCTCCAGTGGGAACATCGCAGAAACGCTGTCCAGATATGTTTCGCTGCACAGACGACATCTCCTATTGGCTCCATGAGAACCAGAACAGCAAGGAGCAGCTGGAGGAGCTGAGGGAGACGATGTCAGAGCTGCAGGAGGAGCTGAGGAGCCACCGGCATCGAGTCAAGTCCCTGGAGATGCAGGTAGACAGTTCACTAGTTTACAGTCTGATTGTTCAAAGACAGTGAAACGGTAATATCTTGTTTAATAGAATTGTAAGGTTGGTGACCTAGGTTTTCACCCTCTGTCACATGCCCTCTTGTGGCAAAGTCAAGTCAAGTGGCAGACTGTTATTTGTGACTGGGATTTGATGGTCACTAAATACTCCCACCATTTCAACTGAAACCATAGAGGCAATACAATGCACTTGTATATGTTTATAAAAAAAAAACACCACGCCCCTTTATCCCTCTGTCTTGACACCCAGTAAGTCCTCCTTAACCCTGCATGCTAACAGGATTAGCTGCAGACTTTCTGGCCGGGGCCCTGCCTGCTGAGTCTGTCTGACCCAGAGAGCGTTTGGCTCCTGTGTCTCGGCTGGTTGTAATTGAGTTAAAGCTGCAAACTGACTTTGTGACATTTCTTTGTTTAATTGTGCCACAAATTCACCAACTTTTATCTCCTGTGTAGTTGAAAAGTGTCAGTTATGATAACCTGACAGGTAAAACAAAAGCTAAACTAGTCTTAATCACTGTAACTAGTGAGAAGCAGTAGACACCTTAGCACTGAACTCTACCAGACTTCCTGTTTTACTGTGCTTGAATGTATTTTAAAGGCTACATATTGAAATGTATTAAATAAAAGATACATTTTGAAAGATGAATACTGAGAAACACAAACACCTGCACACAAATAAAACTCTCTTCCCTCAGGGTGAAGAAAGCTTTAGTCTGAACTCAACCTTCAACCAGAGGCTGCGCTCTCTGGAGCTGCGTCATGCTGAGGTCGACATGCTGCTCCATGTGCACACGGTGCTGCTGCATGAACTGCAGGTGCAGCTCCACAACCTGTCAGCTACAGTGCAACACATAAACCATAACACAGGTTGCACAGTTAATGTCATCAGGACGGTACCACCGCTCGGCATGCGAGATTCACTGCCACCAGGTACACACAGTGTAGGTGCAAACTTGTTACATGAAACATTTACACAGAATCAAAGCTACACATTCCAGTTTTCCTGCAGGGTATTTATACCCGTGTTTCACTTTACATGGCTATGATGAGTTTAGGTGTAGCAGCTGCGCAGCCTACCTGTTAAGATCCCACCACTCAGATGGATTTTCCTGACTTTGCATGTCACCGTTGTTTGTATTTAGTCTGTATTTGTGTTATTTTATATGACAGTGTACTTGTAGAAGAGTCTAAGTACTGTTACTATGGGGATCTGGAAGCAGTTTATCATAGAGATTATAAAAGTTGTTTACCTGCGCTCCGGCTCTGTCACATTCTCAGCAAACACTGACATTTTTCTTAAAGAAACACCATCAACTCAAGGTTTGACCACTGTCATTACTTTTAGCTGACAGTGTGAATGTAGTGATGGGGCTGCTTCTCTGTCTGTGGCTCCCTCAGGTGGTCGGTACCTGTCTTCCTGTCCATCGGACTGTGCGTCTCTGCACCACAGCGGCGTTCGTCGTTCTGGTGTTTACACCATTGTCCTGTCCCCAGGCACCACTCTGCCTGTCTACTGTGATATGGAGACTGAGGGTGAGACACACGCTGTTTACTGCAAGCTGTATACACAGATACACCTTATATATTCACAACAGCATATACTACACTATGTGTAGGTGACACAGAGGTCAAACACAAACAGATACAGACACAGAGGCATGTGTACCTGTGTCTACAGAACAGCATCCATTTTATTGTACCCAAATATGTATTTGATTACCTTTATAATTCTAAAAAAAAAAAAATCCCTATGTTAAACTGATGATGAATTTTCATACATGCATTTGCACCTGGGTTAACCCTCTGCACAGTCACCCTGTTAAGACCCAGGACACATTTCTGTGTTTGTGCACCAGGTGGAGGCTGGACGGTGTTCCAGCGGCGACGTGATGGATCAGTGAGTTTCAACCGTCGTTGGTCAGAGTACCGTGATGGTTTCGGCGAGCTGCAAGGAGAACACTGGCTGGGCAACCAACACCTCCATCTGATGTCCAACCAGCGCCACCACAGCCTCCGCATCCAGCTACAGGACTGGAGCCACACCCACAGACACGCCCTGTACAGCAGCTTCAGGTAGACGGAGCAGGTAGCAAGAAAGACAGGTGATGTAGAGAAGGACTAAACAGTGATCATACATTACCATGACTGAATGACTTGCTCATCGCCCTGGTCCAGTAATGGAGTGGGGCTGTGAAGGGATTCTGGTCGGTGGCTACAAGCAGTGGTCCCCAACCTTTTTATCACTGCGGACCGGTCAACGCTTGACAATCTTACCGCGGCCCGGTGGGGGGGTTACGTAGATTGTTTATATTGCTAATATAATAATAAACGTGAATCCACTGTGTTGAAAACTTTAACTCCCCATAACGCTAAATCAATGGGAGCCCTGAGCTCGTTTCTCTGCAACGAGACGGTCCCATCTGGGGGTAACAGGAGACAATGACACCCGAAGTGTGTTGCTTATGTTCAGTCTACTCCGTTGTTTTGTTTTGGTTGCTGTCACTGCAGAAAAACCCGCTTCACACAGATAGGATGTCGGAAATGGCAACAGGGTTTTCAGTGCTGTGATCTCAGGGTATTCTGTCATGACTTTAATCCAGAACACCGACAGAGTTGTTGTCTCGAACATACTTTTAAGGCCGCCGTCATTTGCGATCTCCAGCAGTTGATCTTCTTCTTGCACAGACATGCTGGATTCACCTGGTTTGTTGACAAATGGGTTGCGGATCCATTCCTTGGCAGTTCGTGGGTCCTTTGTGGTTGGGAAGTAGCGCTCGAACTCTTTTAAAAGCAAAGACATGTGATCGTGCACCAGCTGGGAGAATGAAGACTCAGGCTCAGTCTCACCCAAAGTCTCATGTTTGAAACATGTCCAAAATGCCTCTGTTGACGCGCCGTCCCCACAAATCCAGTTTGGCTTTAAATGCAGCTACTTTATCTGCCAACTTGAAGACAGTTGTCATTTTCCCCTGAAGTGACAGATTGAGTTCATTGAGCAGGCTGAATATGTCCACAAGTAAGCCAGTTTTGGCGCTCAAGTGACCGAGATGTAACCGAGAGAATGCGGTCATTTTTCAAAATAAAAGATCGTTCATACTCAGATAATAAATAAAACGAAAATAATTAATCATTTCTTGTGCGGCCCGGTACTAATTGATCCACGGACCGGTACCGGTCCGCGGCCCGGGGGTTGGGGACCACTGGCTACAAGAGTGAGGAATTTGTCCCAATCAGTTAGTGGGAAAAGCAGCAGCTGTGAAACAGTGAATACATTTCTTTGTCACAAACCTTTCAAAATTACTTTTTATTATCAGGACCTGATTCAGTCCAGTAACATTTGAAAAGTCTAAGAGCTGTATGATTAAATGGTTTTATCCTCTTCATGTTGTCAACCAGGTCTGAACAAACAAGTGCAATGCGTAGGACTGGACCACTTAAGTCACAGGAACAGTGCGTAAGAGGGAAAATGGTTAATGTGTGTCCTGTGTCCTGTCCTCCACAGGACAGACAGTGAGGAGAACCAGTACCGCCTCCATGTGTCTGGGTTCAGTGGGACGGTGGAGGATTCGTTCGGTTGGTACCACAACCAGCAGGGCTTCAGCACACCAGACACGGGCAACATCTGTGCTGAAATCAGTCACGCCGGCTGGTGGTTCCACCAGTGTTTCTTTGCCAACCTCAACGGTGTCTACTACAAGGTGGGCCTGTCTATGAGTTAACACCAGAAGACAAAGTAGGAGCCTGCACAAGAAGGAAGTGGGGCATTTAACTTCATGTAGAAAAATATTGTTGTATTGATATATTAATGTTGAAATTGTGTTTTTCCATCAGGGGGGGCACTACTCTCTGAAAGCCCAGGACCTGCTCGGCCCGGACGGCATCGTCTGGTTCTCCTGGAAGGACTCGGACTTCTACTCTCTGAAGGCGGTCACAATGATGATGCGTCCGCACAACTTCAGGCCACACCTGTCGCCATAGTGATGTCACGTGTTTGTTATTAAGCAACTCATGTAACAGGCTGATACCCAACTAGCAGCTCAGGACTCTACAGGGTGCAAGAATTAGAGGGCTAAATATGAACTAATCTGCTGCCAACAAATGTAGTGTTTACTCCTGTTTTAGTAACCTTTGCTAAAAACAGTGGCATGGTCTGCATCTTTTTGAAAAAGTTGCAAAAAGCGCCACATACTCCCAGGAGATACAAGTGCATATAAATGTAGGTGATAGAGGTGTGATGGCTGTTCTGAGCAAATTAAAGTAAAATTGGTCAGTGTTACCTTATGAGTAACATTTGACCTAATGCAAAGGTTTACTGCAGTACTTATTTTATAGTACTGTATTTCTCCTAAATGAGACCTCAAAATACGAAGCAGTGTGTCTCTGTGCACAGAAAACACAATTTTCATTACACCTCTCTTTATTAGGTATTAAGTGATACATCTACAGGGCTTCTCAAAGTCATCAAACTCCTAAAGCTGACTACAGGTTTTTCCAGCCATGCAGACTGCACAGGTGACCCTCCTCAGAACTGATCAGAGTTTCGTCACAGACAGATGTTAACTCAATAAGAAGTCAGTTAGTCTTCGTGCTGCTATTGTATTATGGCTGGGACAGTTTCCCCTCACACCGCAGGGGTAACTGACCCCAGAAGGTAGACAGTGTTTATGCGGGGCGCTCCTTGGGGCGGGTGACGTACTGCCACCACAGAGGGGGCAGGTCGCCCTCCTTGCGGGCAGGAGGCAGGGCTTCAGTTCTGGGGCCGCCGGCTGGAGTCTCGGCCTGCAGCTGGGCAACCTGGAATCAGACAGGAGGGGACAGACTTCAATCCCAAAACAATACTAGATCAAAGATTGTTATTGTCAATTCCCTATATGTGCAAGACATACAGAAACATTGAAATACTGTTTCTCTCACCTAATGTTGAATGCCCATACCATTTAAGAAATCGAAATAGAATAAAAGTAGAATAAACACAGAATAAACAGAATATGAAAAGTGAATATACTAGTGTCAGAATAACTTATTTTAGTTATTTTCATTTATTCATTGTAAACATTTTAAAATCTTATTTATCATTGCCTTTGAATTACAAACTGAGCGGTGTCAAACTGCAGTCGTGGTTAACATATATTTTGCTTTCATGCACTCTGACTTGTGGACAGGAGAATCTGGGAATCAAACTTCCAGGCCTGTGATTAATGGAAGACCTGCTCATCTAACCTTAAATGTGTACAGGTTTTCCCAGAGTAATTACTTTAATATCAGAAAGAAGAGTAGCTAGCCCAGTAATTTCTCTTTTGCCTTTGGTACAGAAAACTCTGCATTCAGCTCAAAGATAAGGTAGTATGGACAATGTAGCAGCAGTAGTATGAAGTAGGCAGCCCAGCCCACCTCTTTGTCCCAGCTCTTCTCTCTCAGTTTCTTCCACTGCTCCCTCTTGGAGAAGTAGTCAGGGTACATGGCCTTCTCCGACGGGTGCCAGTGGTCCAGCACCCACTCTGGGACCTGCAGGAACAAGCAGTGTAGGACGTTCATCAACATGTCACACTAGGGCTGTCAGCATTTTCACATCATGATTTTCACTTCTAATAGGTCGATATAATCACTTCATTGGTAGTTATCCCGGTGAAACACACCGAGCCCTGACTCACCTTGTAGCAGTTATATCTCTCATAGGAGGTCCCTCCAGGAGAGTCAGGGAAGATGTAGGGCTGGGGGTGCTGTTTGGCCCAGAACTCCTCCTCTCCCGCCTTCAGGAGCTTGGTGGCCTTCACCATGTCCTTCTCATTCTTGTTCTCATCGAAGCGAGCACGCAGCAAGCAGGCGTAGAACCGGTACTTGTCTCTGTAATGGGAAACACCACAGTTACATGTCTTAAATCTTATCACTGAAAGTAACAAGGGAGGATGTAATGTCTGCTGTAATAACATGTAGCCAACACAAACACTGTGTGTATTCACTTGTGTGTACTCCTTTCTCATGAGATAAAATACTGCACCTCTCTGTTTTGGACTGACAAAACAACTCGAACAATCTGAAGACACCACCATGGGCTCCGGGACCTTCTCATACCTATTTGTCACTATATGACATGTCATCAAACATCAGTTAATAAGAAAATAACTGTCAACAAGGCAAGCAATCTTCAGTTATTTCAATACCTGCTGTTTAGTGTTTTAAGAAATGTATATTTGAAATAACATCTTTCCGTGATGTCTCAAACTGTTACTTGATTGACTCGATCTGAATTTATTAGCACCCTGTATCACTTAATCGCGCATAATAAATGCTTAAAGTTGTGAGAATATAACATCTGCACCCACTAAATAAACGACCTAATATGATGTAACATCTAGATGAATCAGTATTTTTCTCGGTAACAATGCACATTGTCATCCCTCACCCTAACCACTTTGTGAGTCGTAGGTAACACGTTTCGATATGTAACACAATTTGACCGAACACCAGGCTAGCAGTTAGCTTAGCAATTGGCAGCACAGCATACAAATTACAGCAGCGACATGTCTCCACTTTCCTCCGTAGATCTTACGCAGAGACAGCTCCTCTTACCTAAAGATGCACCATGACTCGAGGTGTCGTAGTGATTTCTTGTAAAGCCGCAACACTTTCTGCTGGTGAGTGAGATAAGCAGCAGCCATTTTCACCGTCCCCTCTCACCTTCTCCCGAGCGGGCGCAAAGGATTCTGGGACGTTATGGCATTTGGACTGTAAATGCCTACATAATGGGCATGTTATAGTTGTTGCCTTTTTGTAACAGGTTTTAATTCTAGAAATGTGTTGTTAGACCATGGTTGACATCCACTCTACGTGACAGTTTCATTACAGTCAATATTCTGAAGCAGAAATGTTTCGTGATAATTCAATGTTGAAGTCACATTCATTAATAATAACAGTTGAGCAATGAACAATCAACTGATTATTAAGGTAAGGAAAATAACTGTCAAATGTATTGATAATGACAATAAATGTTGCAGCCTTATAGTACTCTTATAAATCAACAGTACGACTTGGCCTGAGGTCAACTGCTTGACACACACACAAATGAACACATATCAATACAACTTTACAACAAGATGCTACTTCGCTAATGCGGCTTCTCTCTGCTACGGTAATTACGGTGTTGTGGCTTCATGGGATCGAGAGCTGCATGTGTGGCTCTCTTCAGGAGTGTTTCTCTGTTAGCCATGGCTTCGCACAAGTTTATTGGTAAGACTCTTTTGTGTTTTATGGTTGGATAGACCAGAACAAGAACGTATTAAACGCTGAGTCTGTCAGCTCAGCTGCTGGCGGCTGTAAACAGAACAGCCGGCACGTTAAGTTTGAGCAGCTAGCCCTGCTGTGAATGATAAGACAACAGACACAGCTGTGCGGGGGCATGTCAGATGGTTTGGTTTTGATTTTGGTTTGATAGCAGTTCATATTGTCTGATGCCACCCTACACTGCAGTACAACAACAATTACTACTGTGAATAATCCGAGTTCAATCATCGGGAAACTGCTGGTGGCACAACATTTACATTGGCCTCTGTAACAGATTATTTCTTAAAAACCTTTCTTTGTTATTCTCCATTAAAGTCCATTACTGTTTAAAGTTCAGACCATGGCTGCAATCTGTGCAGACTTGTTGGAGTAGCTGAAAGTAAATCTAATCACACAAAGTGATGAAAGGCTTTAAAAGGAGAACAGTTCAAGTTTGCTAACATGTACTAAAGCGATTAATCGATCGATCATCTGACAGGAAATTAATTTGCAACAGTGATAAACATATATCACAGCAATTACGTACTTTGTCATGCAAAAAATACTAGATATTTGCAGATTCCAGCCTTTCAAATGAAAGGATCTGCAGCTTCTGTCTGTTTATATTACAATAAATTGAATATCTTTGGATGTTGTGCTGTTGGTCAAAACAAGACATTTAAGTTCTAGGAAAGTATGGCTGACATATTTCACTATTTTATTAAATTATTTGACATTTGATAGAGTAAAATATAGCCAAAAACCCATCATAGATATAATTTTTAGTCGCAGTCCTCTTAGTAAAGGTGCTGGAATGAAAAGATAAACTCAAATCTGTTTAAACTAAACAACAGAATTAACAAGCTGCTTTGTGGAGCTGATAATATTCTCCCTTCAAATCTGCACCACACAGTGAGGAATCATAAAAACACCAGTAGTGTCATACTGTCCAGGTTACTGTAGTAGCTTTGCAGTAACTGTATTTGAAAGATCAACAGTGTATCACAAGAACAGTGTGGGGACACGTTACAGTGCTGATCATCTCCAACCTCTGCCTGTCCAGATATCGGTGTGAACCTGACAGATCCCATGTTCAGAGGACTCTACAGAGGGAAGCAGAAACATGATGGTGAGAAACTCTGTCAGTGTTTTTTTGACTTGTGGCTTGTTGAGATAAAGTTTGTCTTAGATCAGATGTGGTTTTCTGACAGATGACTTTGAACAGATCATCGACAGAGCTCTCAAAACCGGAGTTGAAAAGGTAAGTCGTGTTTAATCCAAGCTGGTGCACACCTGTCTTAGTGTTGATAATGGAAATGTGTTTAATCCAAGCTGGTACACACCTGTCTTAGTGTTGATAATGGAAAATTTGAAATGTCCAATGTGTTGCTATGTTCAGTTTGTGATCACAGGAGGAAGCCTTGAAGACAGCAAGGAGGCCCTCACACTAGCTGAGACCAGAGGTAATAATACCATTAACAAATACATGTCGTGGACCATAGTGGGACTGATTAAATCAGCATGCTCCCCGTTATTACAGATGAGTTCTACTGCACAGTCGGCTGCCACCCCACCCGCTGCGGTGAGTTTGAGCAGCATGGAGAGTCGCAGTACTTCTCAGGGCTGAGGGAGCTGGCAGCAGCACACAGAGGAAAGGTGGTGGCCATCGGAGAGTGTGGCCTAGGTGTGTCCTCTTACCGCTGGTGCATTTGTGCACATATCTATATTTATACCCATATGTGTGTTTAAAAAAGTAAAAGATAAACAACATTATAAAAGAAGAGATTATTCACAAGAAACTAGTTGCTTAGGGCATTGGTCCTGTCTTTGTGGTTTGTATGGAATATTCAGTAGCAAGATAGAATAAATCTTTATTGATCCCCAAGAGGAAACATCAGGTGTTGCAACAGCACAAAAACCAAGATGTAAGTACAGATGAGCAGAGAAAAGTAAGTAATAATAATAATAATAATGATACAAGATCAATTCAAAACGATCATTCAAGCAATATATACAGTAAATAAAGTACCCCTACCGGCACATTAAACTAATGCCATATGTAGGCCATGATTACACAAGAGTTTTTATATATTAAATGTGTTATATTCAATGTAGAATGAAATGTAATGCTGTATTTAAATGTAAGCCTTAGACTAACATGACACTGTATGTGCTCTGTAGTACAATATGATGTATATCATAAAATATAAAATATACAACATATAGTGTTCACTAAGCAGTCTGGACATTTGAGAGGGAGATAAATGTGTGAGTATGATGTTGGGTGTGTGGGCACAGCAATGAACATAAAAACAAAGGTGTTTTTTTTTTTAACTGATAGGTTCATGCTCTGTATTTTCTCCTTTTTTCCAGATTTCGACAGGCTGGAATTTTGCCCCAAAGAGACTCAGCTCAAGTAAGTTTATTTGTGTCGAACATTTAAAGCTGCAACCACACCACTGGCTTGTGATGCTTTAAATGTTCCTCTGTCTAAGATACAGGTGTAGGTATATGTCAGTGCATATACCTCTTACTTTACACACTTAATCATTCAGTCTGTCTTCTCTGCATCTCGTCGCTCTTTTCCGCCTGTTACAGATACTTTGAGAAGCAGTTTGACCTGGCAGAGGAGACCAAGCTGCCCATGTTCCTCCACTGCAGAAACTCCCATCAGGAGTTCATCGGTAGGTTTGTGCACCAGAGACCTGGTCTGGTTCATGAGAAGGATTTTTAGACACAGCATTTTAATGTTTTGTTTGTGTTTGTGTCTCTGTTTTGACAGACATAATGAAGAGAAATCGAGACCGATGTGTAGGAGGAGTGGTGAGGATACTATTGTGTTCTTCTGTGCTGTTTTGTTGAAAGTAATGCACTTTATCATGTTGTACTAACAGGAAAGCAAACTAAAACTTTGGTAACTTTTTTTGGGGGGGTGTCGTGGGAAATATCTCATCTACAGGAAGTAACATGTTTTTTCAAATATATGTTAAAAAAAAAAGAAGTTAAATCTATACTCCTGCAAAGTATGTAATTGTTTTGTTAGTGAAAAAGGAAATTTGGGTGAAAATTGGTTGAATCACTGTGAAATCACCAAACGATTTTCAAATTCACTACAGTTAATTTTGTGGTTGAGTTAAGAGCATCCTTAAACAATGGAAACATGAAACATGTGGTCAGGATGCAGCTGACTACTTTGTCCTTCAGGTCCACTCATTTGATGGGACTGCAGAGGACGCTGCTGCCCTCATTGACCTGGACCTCTATATCGGAATAAATGGGTGGTGAGAGGATTCTGAAATGTGATGAGCCACATCTGGACTCTGCTCCACATCGGGCCTAACTTTACCTCCCACAAGCACAACACACAGCACAAGCAACATCTTTACTCAGAGTTGACCACAGACCGACTATGTGCAAATATGTGTTGCATTTTTAGACTCCCAAAGATTTTAAAAAATCATACCTGTATTTTATTAGTGGTGGGGTTTCTCTTCTTAAATACATTATGTTGACAAAATGAATAACACTAAACTCTCTACCTGCAAGGAGAAAATTGAAATTTCACCAGTTCCATGCTATTAAATACATAAAATGTTCACACCCTTTGTTCTGAACAAATCAAAGTTTGTTGCATTATTTAAAGGTGAATATTAAGAAAACTGCAGCTGTTGTTTCTCTTTGTCAGTTCTTTGAAAACTGAGGCCAATATTGAAGCTATGAAGTCAGTTCCCACTGACAGGCTCATGATAGAAACAGGTGAGTTTGCTATAATGAAGAAAGTAAGTGAGAAAATGTAACTGGTGAGCGGTCAGAGAAAATAAATTACTATAGATGGAATCTTGCTATTAACCACATGAAACCAAGTGCTGCTGAGCTCCAGAGATATAATAATTTTACAAAACTAGATTCATCATTTCATTCAGTCATCGATGCTTTTGCTGGCATGGTTATTAAAGTGTTCTATTAAATGAATCTGTGTGATTTAATATCTGCCTGTGTTTTCCCAGATGCTCCGTGGTGTGGGGTGAAGAACACTCATGCAGGCTCCAAATATGTCGAAACTACATTTCCCACTAAGAAGAAATGGGAGGCAGGGCACTGTCTAAAAGACAGGAATGAGCCCTGTCACATCATGTGAGTCGTGTCAGGGTGAAAAAACTTAGTAGAACTCAGTGCATCAATGCAGCTACCAAGCTAGTACATGCACAATTAAATCTATTGAGCACAAAATGTGAATAGCTAATGCACTCATGACACAATTTGACTCTTCCAGACAAGTTCTGGAGGTGATGGCGGCAGCGAGAGAAGAGGAGCCGCTGGAGCTGGCCAGCACCATATACAGCAACACCGTCAAAGTTTTCTTTTCGAGCTGATGGTCGGCCACATCAAACTTTTATTAGATTGACTGATTTTACTTCACAGCTGATGAAGGCTCCTTCATGAATGTGTGCACAACTGCCTGAGTGAAGTACGGGTACATGGGAATTTATCATCTAAAATAAAAGAAAAAATGTGTTTTTCATGGATTTTTCCCTTTAATGCTGAGCTGATTGGTCAGTTAATTCAGTCAATACAAAATAAGTTTTTTGACAGCTGATTAATACTTCATTAACTGAAAATAGGAACATTTGTCTTTTACATGAAACTGGTCTTTTTACTTGAGAATAATTTTGGATTCATAAGGATAATAAGGATAATAACCTTTATTGGCCAAGTATGTTACACACAAGGAATTTGTTTCCAGTACATAATCGATGGCAGCCATCTGCTGTGCCACCTCAACCGATGGCTCTAACCGTCGGCGGCAATGGGGGGGTTCAGTGTCTTGCCCAAGGACACTTCGACACGTGGACTGCTGACTTCATGTTACATGTCATTCTGTATAATGAGCACTTTTACTTTTGGTACTTCAAGTATATTTTGATTCTAATGCTTTTGTGTTTTACTTAAGTAACATTTTGAATCCAGGACCTTTATGTGTAGCAATATTTCTACACTTCCTACCATGGTTCTAAGTAGACTACTTCTTTTACAACTGTTAGTTTTTTGTATTTATTATTAATCTTAATCTGCAAAGTAACCAGTCACTAAAGGTATTAAATTGATTTAGTTGAATAAAAGGTACAACATTTTCATTTGAAATATAGTGGAATAGAAGTATAAAGTAGATGAAATGCTCAAATAAAGTACAAATACAAGTAAAGAGCCTACAGCGCTTGAGGAAATGTACTGTACTAAACTGGGAAAAAACTATTAGAGAATAACTTTAGGTAAACCAAAGGAAAAAAAATATGTTTATTATATGTGATTTCGTAAAATGTTTTTGTTTTTATTAGTTTAATACAAAAGGTTGCGTCATTACGTCAGTGACCACGCCCTCAGACGCTGGACGTTACGTCGGAACAGCGTAGCAACTTTTGTGCCGCCTTGCATGGCTCTTACCAAGTAATCAAAGCAACAACAGTAAAGGGTCGGTTCTCTAAAGTTGTAATATATCTTATGATTCAAGACCGAAGAGGATCTGAGGAGAGCCCTGAAATGTGATGCTTGGTGGCGACTGATGGAAGCTGCCCGAGGTTAAACTGAAGAAGAAGCAACAGGAGGTTGAGCTGAGCGGACGACAGCAGGTCCCCACCTACCGAGGAAATAAACACCAGGCGAAGAGAAACCGAAGACAAGGGGCTGTTGCAAGGGCACTTTAACTAATTTTAATGTTACATGGATAGCTGTGGCTCCCCTGGACTGTAGACCCTCAGCTGAAGCCGCATGGCGTCCACTCAAGCCCGTTTAGGCCAGCAGGCCTTGGCGTTGCTGGATGTGGCTCTGCGAGTTCCCTGTATCTTTATCATCGACGCAATTTTTAATTCCTACTACGACCCAGGTTCGGGATGGGCCGGGGCGATGGTGAAGGGGTTGGTCCGAGTAATGGGTAAGCATTTTACAGTTTAACCTACAGGAGTCGTCACATTTTGCCGACACACCGTGACAGCTAGCTAACGCTGCGTTAGCCGTGATGGTACTCCGCTATGGGGAGCTATTCACCTGTCAGACCGACTGAAGCCGATTTATCCACAGCAGTAATACCGATACAATTTGTTACATACAGTGCTTTATTCTGTCTGGTTGTTAGCAGCGATTAGCCAGCCAGTTAGCAACTTGCTAGCAATTTGGCTAACCGTGCACAAGTCTGTTCTCTTTACCTTAACTTATTCCTACACCAACCCTTCGTCTTCTGAGGTGCTTAACATGACCCCTACTCTTAGTACAGTCCCATCTGGTCATCTCTGCTACATCACAAATTTGCCTCAAGTT
This sequence comes from Monopterus albus, assembly GCF_001952655.1. Taxonomy (NCBI): domain Eukaryota; kingdom Metazoa; phylum Chordata; class Actinopteri; order Synbranchiformes; family Synbranchidae; genus Monopterus; species Monopterus albus. Next base: position 32,979 of record NW_018128473.1, read on the forward strand.
ACTTTACAGTGTGTACAGCACATGATACCCTCTGTCCTTAGACTCCTGAATCTGATCAGGATAAACACCACAAAAGCCCTTTAAGAGATAAAAAAAACAAAGTGGAAGAAACCTCAGGAAGAGCAACAGAGGAGGGACAGACAGGAAACAGATGTCGAGTGTGCAGAATAGATCGCCATAACCGATTTTACAGTATGGACAGTAAGAATGGAAAAACTGTATATTGTAATATACATATATATATACACACAGAGAACATGATCCAGGAGGACAAGCAACTTACAGGAGCCTCCATCAGACCTGACCCCCCAAACACCTCCCCTGAAGGAGGACAGACCTGAATCCAACAGGTGTCCTTTTTTTCAGGCTTCCTTTTTTGTAGTCTGATGTACTTTCAGTTTTCTTTTCCAGACAAGCCAGTCATAACTCCTAACAACACCTCAGTTGAAGCAACAATTTGATGATGACCTGTGACAGGCAAAGCTTTTCCGAGATTTGAAAGTTTGAAACTAGTCTGCATCTATCACGGCTGGTTTTATTCTTCTCCAGAGAACCTGGTAAAGCTAATCTTCATGGAGTGTTGAGTCATTAGCAGAAAACACCGTAGACACACACAACAAGCAGATTACACAATTCTCCAGTGGTACAGTTTGTCGAACTTTGAGCATCTCAGGCCCTCTGAAAGTCCTCCTGCTGTGAGCCAGTAACTCTGGGTCCGGAGAAGTGAGGGGCCAAGTAAGATGGCTTGAAAGTGGGCGAGGCAGCGTTCACATTCTTCAACCCACTGCTGTTTATCATTTTTCATTTGTGCACCTTGAATATGCCAAAGTTAAGTGCACCCATGACCCTAACCTGTAACCAAACCTCATTACATCTTAAGACATGGTTGACTGCTTTGCTTTGCCCTGGTTGTGTCTTTGACTTGGCAGGATTATTGCCCTTCAAGCTGATTGTTTTTCTTCTAATTTTGTTCATGCTGCAGGAACTCATCTCATTGTCGTTTAGAGCACCACATACATGTTCCTCACCTGAAAAACAGCACCTACTGTTGCTTTATCACACAGAGTAATTGTAGCGAACTTCCAATTAGACAAACATACCAGATATCTGTTCCTTTTCTGGTCTGTGTGATAGGAAGTCATTTATCATTCCATCTGTTTTTTGCTATGTCCCAGGTGTCCTCATCTCCAGTGTCGTGCTGCTGCTCTCCCAAAAAGCCTTGTTCAAGTTCTACACTCTCTTCTTTGCTGTTCTGCTCGGCATGGCGGCAGTCCTCATCAACTACTACGCAACTTCCCACATAGACTTCTACAGCGCCTACTACAAAGCAGCATTGGGATTCAGGTTGCTGCCCAGAAACGGGCCGGTGCTGTGGCTCGGCATGGCCATGGTCCAGCTCCTTTTTGGTGTGGGCTATGTGTTCCTGCTCAACCTGCAGTCGGTATTCGCTGCACTGGTGGTTGTGGACATCATGATCCCCCTGTGGGGACTGATGATTGAGCTGCCTGTAGATGTCAGGCAGCTGGTGGCTGTGTTCTCAGGCCTGGCGCTGGCTCTGAACACAGCTGTGTGCCTGGCCATGAGGCTTAAATGGTTCTACTACTCATGCCGCTACGTCTACCTGCTCATACGGCACATGTACAGGATCTACGGACTTCAGCTGCTGCTAGAGGACACATGGAAGAGGATCCGGTTTCCTGATGTGCTGCGTGTGTTCTGGCTGACCCGGGTCACCGCCCAGGCGCTGATCCTGGTTTACGTGGTGCGGGCTGTGAGGAGAGAGAGTGGAGATGCCACAGGCGGTGCCACAGACGGGAGCTCTTACTCTCAGGTAAGAACATAACTGTGTTTAATCAGGGTTGTGATGGTCTTAAAGAGCTTAAAAAGCACTGATTTCAGTTGTTTCAAAAGGCCATGGAGAGTACAACATACATTACATTTATAAAGGTGACTGTGTTTGAATATTATGTTGCACTCTGTGTGCTATTTAAAAGTCACAAAAAAGAAAGGAGCGGCTGTGTAAAGCCCAGGGTCATTTCTCTTGACTTGTTGGGAGAAAGAATTAAGTGTGATTCCAAAACTCTTGTAGCAGTGTGTCTAAAACCCCAAACATGTACTGTAGGTGCAACCAAACAAAGTGCATAGTGTGAATGTTGACTGTACTGCTTCAGGGTTACCTCCTGAGCTGGGACGTGTTCTGGGACCTGACGAGTAACCTGATCATCTCTGGCTGTGACTCCACACTCACTGTGCTGGGCATGAGCGCCGTCATCTCCTCTGTCGCACACTACCTCGGCCTCAGCATCCTGGCCTTCATAGGTACGGCTGAGCGTGCTGCAAATAAAGTGTGTGCACGAACTGGCTGTAACGGTGGACCTAAAATGCAGTGTTTGGTCTCTTCAGGTTCAACCGAGGAGGAGGACAAGCGTTTAGGCTTTGTGGCTCCTGTGCTCTTCTTCATCCTGGCTCTACAGACAGGCCTCAGCAGCCTGGACCCTGAGGAACGGCTGGTATGTCACTGCTTCCTCGGTCTGACTGAATACTGAGCCAAGTATAATGTGTTAGGTTTCACAAGTGTGTGTAGAAGGGGTTCATGGACCCGGACATCCAGCATCAGAGAGTGAATGCTGCTCACCTGATGTTGGATGTTCCTTTTGTTTCTGAACCTTTACCTTCATTTTTTGTTTTCCTCCACTGGGTTCATTTGTCACTTCACTTCAATACCACCATTAACAGGGATGTCTGAAAAACCTGCTCTTAACACAGTGATTTGTTTGAGGGCACCATGTTCACTTAAGTTTGTTTTGCAACATCTGAAGTTCTCTCTCTCTCTCTCGGTTCGATACAAAGGTCCGCCTGAGTCGGAACATGTGCCTTCTGCTGACGGCCATCCTGCACTTCATCCATGGCATGACAGACCCCGTCCTGATGTCCCTCAGCGCCTCCCATGTTTCTTCTTTTCGCCGCCATTTTCCCGTCCTGCTGGTGTCCACGGTGCTCTTCGTGCTCCCTGTGGTGCTCAGCTACGTCCTCTGGCACCACTACGCCCTCAACACCTGGCTCTTTGCTGTCACCGCTTTCTGTGTCGAGCTGTGCCTCAAGGTGTGTAGAACTTAGTCAAATTTGTTTGATTCAAACTTTCACACTCTTCTTCTGTTAGCCCATGATGTTCAGTCAGTTCCTGGAGTTACAGTCTTATGCAAAAGTTTATGGATGTTCACCATCTCTTCTGCTTTGCACCCTGTAAATTAAAAACTGCTGCCACACATTCCACTGTGTCTTCTAGGAAGGAGGACGGTGGCGTATTTTGACACATGTATGTGTGGTGTGACTACAGGTGCATGTTGGCTGTTCTCATTCCTTTCATTTTATCTCAGTAGCTTCCCTGCTGATCTCTCACATGTTGCTGTTAGTTGTTGTACTCTGTAAAACATCATCTGCGTCCCCCTCCCTCCAGGTGATGGTGTCACTGACGGTCTATGGCCTCTTCATGGCCGATGGCTTCTCTAACGTCCTGTGGGAGAAGCTGGATGACTACGTCTACTACGTGCGCTCCACAGGCAATATCATAGAGTTCCTGTTTGGCGTCATTATGTTCGGAAACGGCGCCTACACCATGATGTTCGAGTCAGGCAGCAAGATCCGCGCCTGCATGATGTGCCTGCACGCCTACTTCAATATCTACTTGCAGGCCAAGAACGGATGGAAGACCTTCATCAACCGCCGCACAGCTGTCAAAAAAATCAACTCCCTGCCAGAAATGCGTGGGGACCAGCTGAGGGACATTGAGGACGTCTGCGCCATCTGTTACCAGGAGTTTGCCATGTCAGCCCGCATCACGCCCTGCCACCACTACTTCCATGCTCTGTGCCTGAGGAAGTGGCTCTACATTCAGGACACATGTCCCATGTGCCACCAGAGAGTTTACGTCGAGGAGGAGAGTCGAGACCGAGCAGCCTTCTCCAACAACAACGGGGGCTACGCAGCACCGCCGGACGCCGCTGCTGCAGCCCCTCCTGCAGCCCCTCCTGCAGCCGGGGACAACCAGCATGGACAGCCACCTGCTGAGCTGCTGGCTGGGGGGGGCGC
>NW_018128473.1:37268-41999 GCF_001952655.1 Monopterus albus
TTTGCAAGCTGTGATATCTGCCAGAGGAGGTGTTACTAAGTACTGATTGTGTAGGGTGCCCAAACTTTTGCACCATGCCATAATAATGTTTTTATTTTTTATTTTTGTTCAATTTATGGCATAAGAAGTAACTATGCATCACTGTTTGCTGAAAATATTGTGCATTTTTTCCATTTCCAAGAGAAACTGTGTTAACATCTGTTCAAATAAAAAATCACCAAAATCTGTTATTTATCAAGGGGTGCCTAAACTTTTGCATAAGACTGTATCCTGTGAAGTAAGATGGATGTTCACCATCTCTTCTGCTTTGCACCCTGTAAATTAAAAACTGCTGCCACACATTCCACTGTGTCTTCTAGGAAGGAGGACGGTGGCGTATTTTGACACATGTATGTGTGGTGTGACTACAGGTGCATGTTGGCTGTTCTCATTCCTTTCATTTTATCTCAGTAGCTTCCCTGCTGATCTCTCACATGTTGCTGTTAGTTGTTGTACTCTGTAAAACATCATCTGCGTCCCCCTCCCTCCAGGTGATGGTGTCACTGACGGTCTATGGCCTCTTCATGGCCGATGGCTTCTCTAACGTCCTGTGGGAGAAGCTGGATGACTACGTCTACTACGTGCGCTCCACAGGCAATATCATAGAGTTCCTGTTTGGCGTCATTATGTTCGGAAACGGCGCCTACACCATGATGTTCGAGTCAGGCAGCAAGATCCGCGCCTGCATGATGTGCCTGCACGCCTACTTCAATATCTACTTGCAGGCCAAGAACGGATGGAAGACCTTCATCAACCGCCGCACAGCTGTCAAAAAAATCAACTCCCTGCCAGAAATGCGTGGGGACCAGCTGAGGGACATTGAGGACGTCTGCGCCATCTGTTACCAGGAGTTTGCCATGTCAGCCCGCATCACGCCCTGCCACCACTACTTCCATGCTCTGTGCCTGAGGAAGTGGCTCTACATTCAGGACACATGTCCCATGTGCCACCAGAGAGTTTACGTCGAGGAGGAGAGTCGAGACCGAGCAGCCTTCTCCAACAACAACGGGGGCTACGCAGCACCGCCGGGGGCGGGGGGAGCAGCAGCCGGTGCGCCGGCTGCAGGAGAGCTTGATAATGAGCTGCTGGAGGACAACGACAGTATAGAATATGACGAAGAGGAGTGGGGGACTCAGAATGGCAGCACGCCAGTAGAAGAAGACTATATCAATGATGACACAGACTCCACTGAGGAGTGACCAGAAAATTTATTGAAAAATATACATATATTTAAGTTATAAATTTAAATTACTTCAGTATCTTAATTTGTTCTTGAAAAATATCAGGGATGCCATTCTTGTTTTCTTGTTAGTGTCTTTTTGTTTGATTTTGCATTTTACTCTAAAGGGCTCATGAGAAGAAACTCATGGAAACTGCTGCTCTCATTCTGTATGTGTGTGTGCATGTGCGCACGCTGGGGCTGCATGATGTTTTTTTTATGTAGTACAGAATTAGAGACCCTCATACAAATCTTGCCTCGTGGACACAGCTGTCTCTGCACAGGTTATCTTTATCTCCCAGTGGCTCAGTGCCAACATGCATTGGTACGTTGAAATAAAATAATCCATTTTCTGCAGCAGCTTGTTGAGCAAGCTGTGGACACATCATTTTCCTCAGAGAAAAGACAAGATGCCCCACTTCATCACCACTCTGTTTAGATGTTGTCACTTATGTAGCCCTAATGTGTATTTGTGTGTGTGTGTGAGAATATATGTGGTCATGTCCGTACCTGCCGACATGTAATGTGCTTTAGACGATGTCTTAAAGATGCAGTTCATGTTCCCTCGCAGTGCATTATAGGGAAAACGCTGGAGTGTTTTTAGCGACAAAACTGTGAAGCAGCTAAACAAATTGATGCTTTAATCAGTCAGCAAGTCAGGAGTGACTTGTTTGTAGAAAGACGAGATTTGAGCTGAGAAACATTGCGTGTTCTTCCATGTGTAACCTACTGTCACTACTTTCTCCAGCTGTGTTGTCAGATTCTGAAGAATACCTTTTCTTTTTGGCTCCCAGGTTTCAGTTGGGTTACTCTTGTCATACGTCAGTGGAGTTCATTAGTTCCACAGTCAGTTTTGCACACTAAACGTCGATTTAGACTCTCTCAAACGTCGTCTTCCTAAAGCAGCCGCGAGGGCACTCGGACCCTGACCTGCAGATCGATCACAGCTCAAGTTTGTGGTACACTGGTTCAACAGTTTTGTCTTTAATGAATTTGAATACAGGACTTATGAACTTGTTGAGAGCGGGAGAGTGAAGCAGCTTTCCATCAGCTCTGCAGCAACAGGAGAGAAACAGAGGTGACTTGCTACTGTAATCATTGATATACCTCTGTCATTACTTACTACTGGTCCCTTGTGTGACCTCTCTTACATTTGTGTACATTATTGTACATAAACACGTGCACACTGTCTCCTTTAGGAAAGGAATCGTGTTTTCCAATGATTTTGTTTTCCCAGAAATGATACTTTCCACATTTGTCTTCACAGAAAGCAGTATTTGATTAAATGCTTGTTTTGGACCCTGAAGCTGTTTGTGGTAAGAGTGCTGGTGTTGAGCAGTGGTTTGTCTGCCAGACATCGTAAGCACTCGCATAAGGTTCAAAAGGAAAAAGTACCATTGTTTGTTTTACATGTCCGTTATCATTTTGTTAGAGCGGTACTGCAGTTTCTTGTTCTGTACATCTTAGGCAACAAATCATGATGACTGCACCTTTCTGAAGAATCTAACTGTTTCTAGTCTCAGGGTCCTGCTGCAGGGCTGGAAGAGCACTTTGAATAAGATGAAAAATTTCCAATCCATGAAAAAAAAAAAAAAACGGGCTGCAGAAAGGAGTTGCAAAGATGCTGCCGTTTCGCTGCTGTGATATTTGTTGTAACGTCCAGCGACGAGAAGCAGTTGCTCCATTCTGTTCTGCTGACCACTGATCCTAAATCTTTAACTACTGGCACAGAGTGATGTTTCACCCATCTCTGACAGTACAGCTCGGCCAACATGGACCCCCAAGTGACTGTGACTTCTTAAAAAGCTTTCAGGCACAACTCGGGAGTGTTCCACTGTTTAGACTTCCACAGCCTGACCGTCTTAAGGCTTTGACTACCAACTCCTGTTCATTACTGTTAATTACTAGTTGCAGAAAATAAGCTGTAAGAAATCCATTAAGTTGTTGATGATCAGAGATGGGGTTTAATTTGATTAGAAAGCTGTTTGACAGCTGTGAAGGACTTTGTTTTGAAAACTTTTAAAAAAGTAAGAGCTGTTCATTTTGCCTTTTGTTTTAAAAAGAGATTTATGTAAATAAAATCCTATTTGATATTGCATTTGGACTATATCTCATATCACTAACGTCACCTTTTTAATGACCGTGCACATTTAGCACGCATGCATTTATTCATAGATGCACGTTGCACAGGTGAGGACGTTTCAGTGTGTGGAGATGCAGTTGACACAGTTGGCCAGTGTGCGGCGCCATTTTACCACTTTAGTGTTTGTGCATGTTGAGAGACAAATGAAGATGAAAATAATAAAGACTAGACTTCACAGTAGAAGAAGGTGCACGTTTGACCTGACTGTGTAGGCACACTCTTGTGAACGCATAAACTGAGGAATGATAGAAAGCTCTTGCATCATAAATAGCCCGCCACAGATGGAGTAGCTGGTCTGGTTAGATTTTGGCAAGCTTGCTGCATAAATGTACATATTAATGATTAAAAGCGCTTCCCTGAAGTTGCTGTAACCCCTTAATAATTTAAGCAACAAATTCAAATTGATACAAGGCTAACTTTATACCACAGGTCCCCATATAGTGAAGATACTCTGATTAGATTTAGTGTAGATGTGCTCAGATGTGTACTTTTGCCTATTAATTAGAACTGACTTTATTAATTGTATTTTTTGGAAACCTACCGACTTTCTTGATAAACTACTAGTACTATGAGCATGTTCTTTGGTCAGGGAGATTGTGACAAGACAGAGCAATGTAAGTGCCTGTTGTTCCAGTGTGGTATCAGCACTCTCCTGGGCAGACTGTGGGCCCCTGGGCCCATGTTTAGGCCCCTCAGTCTCCTTTATAGAAGCAAGACCAACAGATGGAAACAGAGTTTTGTGTTCCTTTTTAGTCATTTTGCATCTCTGTGGTCTTTTTGCACCCACATTTTGTTGTTTCATGTCTATGTGCTCGTTTTGTGTCTCCTTTTAAGGGCTTTGTTTATCTGTGGCCATTGGGCATTTCTTTTTGAGATAATTTGCTTCTGTTTTTAGTCCTGTTGTGTCTTTTTGTGGTCTATTGTACTTGTTTTTTCTGAGGTTGTTTTGTAAGTCTTTGTGCTCATTTTGCATCTTTTGACAACATACGCTTACACCACTTAAAGCACTTGTTTTGCAGAAGTTCTTGCTAACTACCAAATTTAAGTTGCTACTTTAGGTCGGCTAGTTTAGAAGCTAGCTAAGCTAGTAGCTTAATCGAGAGCAATGGCTTCCCCCTCTTCCTCTCCTCCTTTCTCTTGCTTGGAGTGTCGCATGTTCAGTTATTCCTTTGCCTCCTTTAGCGATAATGGTACTTGTAATAAATGTCAGATGCTAGCAGCATTGGAGGCGAGGCTCACAGACTAAGAAGCGCGGCTCCACACTATGGAGAATAGGCCAGCTAGCTATGCCCACGTAGCCGGTGTGGAGCGTCCTAGAAGTAGGTTTGGC
>NW_018128473.1:45704-46663 GCF_001952655.1 Monopterus albus
CCAAGAGCCGGGGTCTGTCGGAGGTTTCTTCCGTTAAAGGGAGTTTTTCCTCCCCACTGTCGCCAAGTGCTTGCTCAAGGGGGATTTGTTGGGTTTTTCCTATGTAATAATATTGATAACAGTAAGGTCTAGACCTTACTTTGTAAAGTGTCCCGACATGACTTTTGTTGTGATTTGGCACTATACAAATAAAATTTGATTTGATTTGATTTGTGACTGCTTTGTGTCTATTTGAACTCTTACTGTATTTGTTTTTGAATGACTTTGCAACAAGAAATGTTAACAGCCACACATGGACCCTCGGACCCTGGGCCCGCTCACTAATCCATGCATGCTCTTATAGTCTACTTGACTAAAATAATTCCCCCGGCACAGCTCAGCCACTGGAGCACAACTCATGCATCTGTCTTTAATTTAGAAAGAAAGATTACCGGACGCAACGCGTTTTATTTTGAAAGTCGCCACCGGAAGTGCGCCTTTTAATTCTGACCGACTTGACTCCTGTTTGACTTCAGCTTGAGCTTCACGTGTCAAACTCTTAAGGATCATGAGACGTTTTGGGCGGCGGGCAGCACCGAAACAGGGTGTGTACGGCTGTATGGAAGTTACCCCGACTTCTGGAAGTTAGCGGCGGCTTTCCCACTAACCACGAGCTTAGCGGACCGAGCAATACTCAACTTGTACCCGAACGCCAGCCGCTGTTGGACCGGACAGACGACCACGGAGGTCGGCGTTCACGGAAGCGTTAAAAGCAGAAGATTTTAGATTTTACTGGCAAGACTTGTTATTTATTTCGCCACAATGCTCGCGTTGTGCGTACGGGGAGCTCTCCGACCGGCTGTGCGGAAGTTCCCGCCGGGACTGAAGCGGGCACCAGCGGCGGTGCTGGCCGCGCCTCGGCCGGGGATAGGGCGGCACGCGCCGGGCCGCCGGGTGGGAACACACGGGAGGGACGACCC
>NW_018128473.1:46729-47594 GCF_001952655.1 Monopterus albus
TGTCTAAAGGTGATTATCGAGGTGGTGGCTGCTCCTATTCTTCACCATCCTCTACAGGCTGTGATTCATTCAGTCTGTCACTTCAGCAGGTGATTTACCTGATGGGTTCTTCTCTCCACTGGGAGGAGTGCTGGTCTGGGGCACTCAATGAAAACCTACACAATGTGTGATTGTCTGAGTGAAATGGCTCCTGCTGATTAGTTGACTGGTTGCTGTCTGTAAACACTGGCTGCTGTAGAAACTGCAGCAGACAAATGTCTATAACCACCCTGAGTTTCTTAAACTGGTGGACTGGGTCAGCCCAGTATTGGGCTGATATTTGGCGTTTTTAGAGGGTGTGCATCAGCTGTTGTGTGCTCACCTGGCCAGTCAACAACGTCTGCAGACACATCTGTAGACATCCTCAGTGTTTCTGTATGCCAAGTTAAGTAGTTTTATTACTTGTGGACGTTTTGTAAAAATTGGAGCCACTCTCTCATAAGGAGAGTGTGCCCAGTGTAGCAAACAGACAATGCTCATTTTTATTTTCAAGTATTTGAAATGTAAATATTTTCATAATTTATTAGTGCTGGATAAATGTTGGTTTGAGTTCAACAAAGTTGTCTTATTACTTTGAAATGACTGTATTTTAAGAAAAACAACACATCGGCCTTGCTGCTCTCTAATGATCAGCATCACCAGCTGAAAAACCTGCATTGGTCGACTACTTGTTTCTTATCTGACCAAAAATGTAACTGTGCCACTACACTATTTATATCTTTCACAGTTTAAAGCTCTCTCCATCTTTGAAATTATGCACCGTGATCACACCTCGTGATTTGTGGTGCCTGGGAGGAAAACAAATGCTTAACTAAGATCGATTTAG
>NW_018128473.1:48050-65977 GCF_001952655.1 Monopterus albus
TAGCGCGGGGTGTGTGTGTGTGTGTGTGTGTGTGTGTGTGTGTGTGTGTGCAGCCAGGGGAGTGTGTGTGTATACACGTGTGGTATGTGTGATCACTTCCTCTTTTGAGTCATCACAGCTATTTTCTGTTTGTTTGATAGAAAAAACATCTCCATGTGAACCAAACTGGAGTGACTCATCTTAGACTGAAATAGTAAAATCAGCTGCTGAATCAGGAGTAGAAAGGTCTGAGTGAGGTCTTCAGTCGTCTGCCTGGGAGAAGTCAGGATCCCCAGTGAGTCATCTTAGAAGTTGAAAAGTTTTCAGGCTTGATTTTTAGGATGTGTAAGAACGTGTGCAGCTAATGGACCAGTTGATATCACATGGAACACCTGAAGGTGTCTAACAGTGCATTTAGTCTCCCCCTCGCCTCTGCAGTGTCCAGGAGTATTGCTGTGTAGCCTTGTTAGCACAGTCAGGTAATGCTGACGCAGTGCTAAGATTTAAGAGCTCCTCATCACTTTATTTAACACACTGTTCTCCTTAGTACTGTGCACACAAACTTTGTTGGGGTGTTGTGTAAGCTGATTTTTATAGAAGCTAGTTTTCCTTTTCTGGCTGCTGATCTGTTCACCTCCTACACAACAGCTTTGTATTTATTAAAATGGAGTTGGGAGCATATTTGCAGCAGTGCACCACCTGTGGTTTTAAGCACAGTGGCAGCTTTGTTGCTGGATAAGAACATTTCAGAGACTGGTTTTAATCTGCGTGAGACCCACCTTGCGGTCCACACCCAGTGGTTAACAGACATTTCCTCAGAGGGACTGTTGTGGAAGACGTGCTAGTATTTGCTTTCTGTGGGTGCTGATGCACAGGTAGGGACGTGTCTAAATCGATTCACTATGGTGACCTGATTGATCGATCGGGTTCTCAAATCAGAAACATCCCATGGAAATAATCAGATGACAGCAGACGTTGGGCTGAACATTTTATGGCATTATCTCCCTCTGTCCACCCGTCTACCAGTTCTCTTCACCAGTACCGAGCTGCTTGAAGGAGTGACTGGTAATTATCCCAGTGAGTGTCTAAAGATGTCACAAATATGTTTGTGTTGCTTAAATGTTTTATCTGGTAAAACAGTTGATGTCACATCCTGGTTGCACTATGCTTGTTCACAGCCTGGAGTAGAGGGCGTTGAGCTCCTCTCGACACTCGTTCTTCATTAAGCTGCGTCAGTGTTTGTTATTCCTACTGGTTTTACAGACTCCCAGTTTAAGTCTTAACCAAGGGAACAAAGACATTTTTGTCAAGTTGGATGAAAAACTATTGCTGGTTAGACTGTTCTGGTAACAGGGTTGGTACCAAGCCCATCTGGTGACTCTGGGTTTTTGGCTGAAGAAAGATGATGACCAAGAGGCACTTGCAGTGGTGTGCAGGGTTTGTTTTTCTGTAGTGTAAAAGATGAACACGACTACGAGCACCTTCCAGCGGAACATGCCGCGTTGCCATCATTGATGTGACATTTCAGAGCCTTTAGAGATCATGAGTTCTGGGAAGTCACTTCATGAGTAATCACAGCATCTTGGAGCAGCTCTGTGTGTTTAGACAGTGCAACACCTCTTTCTGCAGCACCACCGAGGGCAGTACATATAGTACTTATTAGATGCCCCAGTTTGGCTCTGAAAGCCCTCCCCCCCTTGTTCCTTTTATTGGTGATGAGCTAAACGCTGTCGAAGAACAGCGAGCATCCTGGAGGCTGAGCTGCAGGCTCGTTCTACACAGGCCCAAGGGGAATTGAACTGTGAGGCCACGTTTAGCTGAGACTGCACTTGCTGCAGCAGCTGATGACAGACCTTTGTCACTGGTGCATTGACTGATAGACCTGACTGGGAGGGAGTCGCTGAACATTAAAGGAGAGGAAAACACTGAGGTGTTGACATAGTGTTCAGGAAATCACTGAACTCCATTATAATTTCTGACTCCACTGAAGCATGGAAAGTGGTTTTAAATGAGTTTCATGAGGAACGCTGGAACTGCAGACATTTCAGTGCAGAAACAAATCCTTGAGCTTTCCCTGAGTCACTTGTCACTGTGCATTGTGCAGCCACAGAACGATTCCTGAGGAAAACAAAAACATGAAAGCGTTTATATGAAGCATCCGCTCTGTACTTTCCACTGAACCCCTCTGTTAAGGCAGGGCTTCCATACCTGTTGTTTTCCAGCTGGGCGTGAATAATAGCAGAGCTTCTCAGAAAAGCTGGTTGGCATCTATTCAAATTTGTTCCCCAACTGATTCTGGAGTGATTGTGGATGGAGGCACCAGATATTTAGCATTTTAATTAAAGTTACTGCACAGCATGGACGGCGGAGTGAAAATGTGCCACGATCTGCAGTCACTAGGCTGAAACCTCAGTACTGGGCTGTGACATTGAAAACTGGGATTTCCAGAAATAAAACTCTTAATCCCACTGTCTTACAGCTGCACTGATCCCTCCCACATCAGCATGTGTTTGTGCAGCGCCACAGTGTGTGAGGGCAGCTCTGCCTTGGGCCTGTTCTCTACGTAGTGTTGTACGTCTCCTAGTTTACTGACATAGCCTCATGAAAGAGAACCACTGTGGAAAACTGCATCACTGATTTAGCATCACAGCCTCAAACGTTATGGCCGTTATGGAGAGTGTAAAAGAAATGACGCGGCAGAACCACACATCTTTTTTTTACTTTGCATGTTATTCATCCTCGTCAAAGCTGCAGCCTGTGTTCATGCTAGTAGCGGCTAATGTGGCTTCTAGCTGCCAGCCCAGATTTTAGATTATTGGTTTTCACACTTAAGGCGATAAATAGTTAATTGACTAGTTGATCAAGAGAAAAACTAATCAGCAGTGATTGTCACCAGGGATAATTTTTAAAGTTGTTTAAAGAAAAATGTCAAACATTGGATGGAGTTTAGGTTCTAGGTGTAGGAAGTGATTTCTTTCATATGTGGTGGAAGATCTTTGTGTTTTGGCTCTTGGACATATGAATTAAACATCAGATGTCACCGTGAGCTCTGGAAACTAGTAGCAGACACACTGACCTCCTGTCCAGACAAAAAAAGGAGATATTTGTTGACGTCTGAGTCACAGGGGGCTCAGACCGCCAGCCGCTGATTCAGCTATGACGTCACTCACGTTATTCAAACTCCCAGCTCCGAGTTGTTCCCACTCAGCTGGTAAATGAAGAGTTAATTTGTCTGACATGCCACACAGCTAATAAATACATTGTTCTCACTAATGATGCTCCAGTTTCCTAACCATTGAACTGGCTGTTGATGAAAAGGAGGATAGAGCATGAGAAAACCCACCAGGGAACCGCTCCTCATTCATCCTGTTCTACTTTGGCTGCATTTGCATGTATGTGACAGACGGTGCAGGTGTAATGCAGGGGTGTCATGTCGCACTGCATTAGTTCAGTTTAACACCAAACTGAGGCTGTTGAGAAGCCTGACACAGGTTTATAAATTTGTCCACTAAGAGATTCTGTTTTGTGTGTTTACATAAAGCACGGGCAGCCGGGTGAAAATGTGCTGTGATCTCAGAGAACAGCAACGACAAACAAACGATTTGTCTTGATTATCTGCAGTCACTAGGCTGAAACATTGGTATTGGGCTCTGAAATTGAAAACTCGGCTTTCCAGAAATAGAACTCTTGGCCCCACCGTCTGCAGCTCCTGTGATGCCTCCCCCACGTTATTAGTAGTTTGAAATGCTTTTCTTGAATAACTTTTGAATAACTGCGGTTTTCTTCAAGCTATTGCTCAGTGACGTTTAAAGTTACGTCAAACCTGTTGACACCTTCTTTTGTTGTCTCACAGTAGCCGGTTTTCCATGGATCCTATAGATGTGAATCCTCCGGATCAGCAGATCTGGGATACTAATTAGATCCAGATGTGTGGTAAAGCCAAAAGGAGCTTGTAATTAACCACGTGCACTGAACTTTGGACACATACGGTGAACCAGCATGTAGTTCACACTGCAGGCGCGTTACACTCAGCACTTTTGTCTTGTGCTCCTGCTGGAACAGAATCATAGCCTACACCTTTTGTTACACAAGTTGAAGTACTGATGGGGCCAGATATTTTACAGCGTTTTCAATTGAGAATAAGCATTTAGCTTCATGAAGACTAATTTGAGCAGTGAAAATGTCTCCTTAGTGTGTTTTCAGGGCAGGCAGCAGCACGGTAGTTTTCTGGGAAGGTGACTGAAACGCCTCATGTCTGATGCAGAACAATCGCAGTAGTCAGTATTTCCAGATCACAGGTTTGCGTATGTGTGGCCTTCATTGTGTTTCCCTGACCTCTGTGTATTGTTTACTGGCTGTTCTGAGTGAAAAGGATTTGGAGCTGTTGATTGTGTTCTTCTTTGGCTCGAGTGCTGGAGGTTTGCCAGCTGCAGAGAATTGTTTTCTGCCAGCGATGGTAACAGTCTGAAATGAATTCAGACAAACAGAACAAACCTTCAGGGATTTAATTAGTGTGACCGGGACACTTCTCTGTGCTGCAGTGAACACGGGGGCATTCTTTTGTTTGTCTGACTGCAGCTGTACCAATGATCAGTACTGAAGCAGATGGTGATCAACGACGTCAGTTTGATAACTGACTTTTTCACCCCGTGTTTGTGCAGCTCAGGATTGTGACTGAAGAACTACAGGCTACTGAGATCAGGTGTGGTATTCAATAAGTGGAACTGCTGATGAACTCAGCTTCTAGGGTGCGTTTCATAACCTTATTGAAGTAATATATAGCTGTTGAGGCAGACGTTTATCCTCCATCTACTAACAGCAGTAAATCTTGCTGCCACGCACAGCACAGTGTGCGACTTCCAGTCGGTACACGAACTTGACGCTGTGGAGTGTTGTGGAAGTGAGGGGTGCTGGGAACTAAGCAGTTATTACCTCTGTGGGTTGAGATGGATGGCGGCGGTTTGAGGTGTATGGGAAGTTGTGTAAGATGGAAGGAGAGGAGTGGTTTGACTGGAACATAATAACCACATCAGAATTTGATCTGCCGTCTTAAGTCTGAGCCTGCTGGGTCGGCCGCAGCGTGACGTCTCTCTCAGCTGTGCAGAAAGTGCTGCCTCATGCAGGGAGAAAGATGAATCGTCTGCGCATCTCAACACTGATATTTACATAGTCACAGAGATGGAGAAGAAGTGCAGAGGGAGCTGGGGATGGACCTGGTCTGCTATATATTAGGAACACCTCTGAATATAATCTAGTCCAGTACAACATCACCTTTAACTATGACCTCAATAATAAAAGTATAATTGTATTCATTTCTGACTGTTTCACTGAAAACTAAAACATTTTGAGTTTCATAAACACAGATGTTAAAGTGGAATGGAATGCATACAGATGTACAGGTGTGCCTAATAAAGTGGCCAGTGAGTGTATATTACAAATGTATGAGAAACAGGGAGGGTGAGCGTGTGTGTGTGCATCTGTGATGGTGAGGAGATGATGTGTGTCTGTACTAGAAAGATGATAAATAATGAATCATATTTATACTGCAGGATGCCCATCAGTGCCTCTATTTCTGGTGGCCTCAGCCCTTTAGTTCCAGTCAGTGGACATGTTAGTGCTGCTGTAGACGATACCTTTAACAGCAGTGAGCTTCCGGTTTTGTTACATCATGGCGACGCCCCTGTGCACGGCGCCTGCTGCATTAAGACGTGGTTCTCCCAGTTTGGTGTGGAAGAGCTGGAGTGGCCTGCACAGTAGGGCTGCACCATCTTAACAACAAATGCTGTCTGGATATAATTTGGGTTTTTGTTCATAAGCAGACAATATTTTGCATCATCACAAAATGTTTGTCTTCTGTTGTACTAGGTCGCTCTTGTTAATAGCATATTGTTGCTTAGTAATATTAATGGAAACAACATATTTCATATAGTACTGTTGCAGGTCAACACCCTTCACTGTGCACGTTCCACAGACATAATGGACTTGACAGATGCAGCGTCCCCTCAGCTTCAAGTTAATGGTTCTTGGCTGCTGCGTAATTTGTTAAAATTGTAATAAAAACTTTCAGTCTCTCAGCAGAACCTCACTCAGTGATGGATTCAAGCAGACTGAGCCAGCATTCATCACATTGAGCTCATCTAAACTGAATAATCTGACGTCTGGAGGTTTGATGAGGAAAGTGTGTGTAAAAACTCATTAGAAAACACCAGAGTGAAAACAGCCATCAGTGCTGCTGGTGCCAAAAGTTGCACAGTTTGGCATCCGCAGTGTTTAATCTAGAGGAAGGTCTAAGTGATGGTTGAAGAGCTGCCATGTTGGCTGGTAGCAGAGAAGAAGCAGCAGGTGGTGTCAGTTTCCCTTCCTTCTGTGTGACCTGATGGCCTGTGTTGCCCGGATCCTCGACAGGACGGCCTGTCTTCTGCTGTTCCCTGGGTTCTCTCCAAATGAAGCACCCACAGCTGTTCACATACTAATAATGATGGGGGCAGACAGCGACTTGTAGGAACTCAAGCTGAGGTTCAGTAGTTTTTATTGTTATCCAAAGCAGACCCACTGAAAAAGAGAGAAGTGGCCAGTGACTCAGGTTCTGGAAACAGGCTCGACGCTCTGCATTGTGGCTTAAAGGTCACAGGCCGGCAGAATCTGAAACGGTTGGGTCAGGTGATGAGCAAGGCCTTTAACCCCCAACTGCTCAGAGGCCAGCAGGTCAGGCTGTGGTTGTACTGAGCAGCTTCCAGGTGTGATTGTGTGAATGTGATCAGGACAATCCTGCACAAGAGAGGTGGCCCTGCCCTGAAGACAAAGGTTAAAAGTATATATACACAGCGTTCTTAGTCTTTGTAAGCTCCTCAGCAGGTAGAAGAAAGGTTGAACCTCAGCGGAGCGGGCGGTTCCAGTCACGTTACTCATGGCTGGACCTGATATTTTGCAACAAGTGGAAATGTGCAGGACATTTTCATTCACTGTGGGATTGAAAACCTTGACTGAACATTTCTGTTCAGTGTGACAGCAGACAAATGTGAAATAGTGTCTACATGATTCCAAAACCTTTTAGGAACTGAGCAAAGTATATTTCTGACTTTAGTGACTGTGACAGTTATCACCTCTCAGATGTTTTTCTGCATTCATCTCATGCCAGAACCGAGAGAGAACATGACAGATTGCCTCAAATGCAAATGTGTGATGTAAAATAAATGTCATGTTTTACACACTGGGGCAGATGCTTCAAACTTGTGTGGTGTTTGTTTACTTTACTTTTAAACTTGTCTACAGGTAATCAGAAACTAAAGAGACGAGGCTGCAGACAGTTCAGCCTTCTGAGAGCAGACACCTGGCTGATGCAGGTTGTGTAAAAATGCCAACTATCATGCAGATTAATTTGGCCACTAATCAGAATCGGCTGCAGCTGTGAGTCACCATCAGCTCGGGTGAGCAGTTCCCTTGTCATCGAGGCGAGGTCTCTAACTGAGCTGTAGCTGTGCACAGTGTGGCAGGTGTGCAGTGTGTTGCAGGAAGCAGCCCCGCTCTGTTAACCAGCGTTCTGACAGCAGACACATGACGCAGCATCTGCCAGCGTCCAATTATTTACCAACACCGCTGGCTTCTGTTTGATTTAATCACACGCTGACATATGCTCCGTGTTAGACTCGCACCACTGTCGTTATGCATTTATGAGATATCCTGCTGCAGACAAACGCACTGAGCTCTGCATTCACTCGTCTGGCTCCAGGTCTGCCGCTCCCGGCAGGTTGGGCTGTGATCTTCATCTGTGTCTGCGTCAGTCCTATTTCTGGACAGGTTTTCCCAGGAGTCACAGTGTGTGTATTACTGCAAGGCAAAATCTGAAAGGGCGAAAACGCCTTATTCCCACAGTGCGGTCTGATATTTTCAGCAATGCATTTGACATTAATGTTCGTCGAGATAAAAGGTCAGCAGCCTCTCCAGCAGCTGCACCGTGAAGCCACAGTGTTGGGTGGATGAGAAACCGAGAGGCATCCTCTCCACTAGTACGTAGTTTGGCCTGAGTGTGGTACGTCAGGAAGCTTGATCCTGTGTGCAGTGTTGATTTTAGGGCGACTTGTCAGACGCTGATCTCCACTATCAGAGCTGTGCTGTCAGTATAATTTGGGGCGGGTGCAGCAATGTACTTAAGGTGGGAGCAAGGAAGAAATTCTTCCCTATTTCATTTCCCATGTTTTCTGTTGGCTTCTCTGCTTTTACCTTCTTTGTCCGTGGCACAGTCACTAGTGAAGTTTCCATTCAAATGTGGCACAGTTGTATCTAAAGGCCAGAGTCTTCAGCTGAAACCCATCATGCAGGAATGGTGCTTGTTGCTGCTGTTCTCATGTTGCAAATGACAAACTGATCCATGTGAAAATCATATCTGCTTTATCACATTGTCTGTGTTGGTGTGAAGAGATGCTAGATAAATGATCACTGACTTGAACCTGAGACCAGCATGCTGTTGTCGTGCGACTGTCTCTTTAGTCGAGCGTCCTCCTGGTGCTATTTTCACTTGCGACACTGTGTCGCTGTTGCTTTGTCCGAAGTTTCTCTGACTGTAACATGAGGTGACTGTGATGAGTTCAGGCTGAGCAAACTGTCTGTGTGTTGCTGTGGACGCTCGACACCAAACCTTATCAGGAAACCCTGGAGTCCTCGCTGCCGACCGCAGCCCAGATCAGATACGGTGAGAGACCTTATCACTCACACATACAGGAACCCTCTGGATTTTACCATGTCTGTGCAAAGTCAGACTAATTAGTTTAGATCCTTCTTGCTCATCTCTCCATCAAGTAACAGTTTGTTCTGTTAAGTCGGTTCAATAACTGACCTCGTATCAGACTCCGCATGATTTTAAAGCCCAAAGTCATTTTCAGGCTGACGGTGTGAAACAACGCAGCCCACACTATGGTAGAGGAAGATACTGGTGTGGACAACGGTGCACGTGGATTAACCGAGTGCAAAGTACAGAGGAAGTATTTGAAGTAAGCTTCCCAGGCTCATTCTAAACAATGAGTTTAACCGTTACATCAACGAAACGACACAAAACCCAGCCTGCTCTCTAGTCAGCAGTCGTGACGACAGGTTGACACCTGGACAGATTCCTAGTTGCATCTCAACCTACTTGATCCTTTCACACAAATAAAGGACAAGGTTCTCATGTGTCTGCCCAGTAGGAAGCTGTAGCTGGCCGCTAACCTGGCTCTGTCCTACACAGACCCTCAACAAAACCACAGCATGTTTGTTTTACACCTCTGCAGGTGCTGACAAATGAGACACAGCTGGTTAATTTGTGGGTTTTAGAAGCAACAATAGGTGAATGTTTGTAGGCTTAGAGCCAGCTGAGCTGTCAGAACATTTATTTGAATTATTCATCAAAATGAAATGTAAATGTCAGACTATCTGTCTAAATCTGTTGTTTCTGCTTGTTGACAGTGTTGCTCCACAACGCCATCCCCTTCGTTGGCTTCGGTTTCCTTGACAATGCCATCATGATTGCAGCAGTAAGTGATGAATCTCATTTCACAGGAATTATTTCTGTGAAGGAAAAAAACACAGATCCTGTAACATGCAAATGAATCTGAGCAAAGTCACAGATGGATTTTTCTTCTTGTGGTAACACGGAGTCTGGGTGAGCGTCTCACCGTCCTCTCTCGCATTTTTCTTCTTGTGGGTGAGCGTCTCACCGTCCTCTCTCGTTCTCCAGGGAACACAGATCGAGCTCTCTATCGGCGTCACCCTGGGGATCTCCACCATGGCTGGTAGGAACACACAGAGGAGGTCTGCAGTCCACTCACCATGAAATCTGAATTGGCTTCATTGGCTTGTTGCCTCATTCTTCATCCTCCTTATGAACATTTCATTAGTTGATCAGCGTCAACCGTTTTGATTGGATCATCATCTCGGTCATTAATCAACCAAAATTCCAAACACCCTCTGGGTCTGTCTGGTAAAATATGAGAGACGGATGCTTTTCTCAGTCAAATTAAATGTGAATGCATTTATTCGACCTTGAGTAATTACTTTGTGGATAGCGACGTGATTTGAGTCGTGTCTTTGTCCTTCAGCAGCCGGAACAACAACGACACCAGCTGATAAAACCATTAACGGGTTCTGAACGGTCCAGTTCAGCAGTGAAGTTCTCAGCACCTCACAGCACAGACGAAGATGATCCTCCTCTACTTCTTGTCAGTTTACAGCCACATACAGACCTTAGGCACTGTGGTTTTATTCAGGCCTTCACACAGCACATGCAGAGCCAGATGTGACTTCTGTAGCTCTCGACAGAATTGCATTGAAGTGTCCTTTTTTTTAAAGTTGGCTCCACTAGAGCGACTCAGCCTGCTGCCATCTCAGCTGCTGTTCGGGCCTTGATTACGCTGTGAAAACCGTGAAGGTGCCTGCCTTATCCATGTTTCACCTCAAGACTAGCCCGTTTCCATGGATACCCGGCTCCTCTGCAAAGTGCAAATCACAGGCTGACGACAGGCTCCAGATCAGTAGCGCTGCTCTGACACTTTTATCCATCCAGACGCTGCTTTGCATTTGGTTTGAGCGTCATCCAGGCTGATTGCACTTAATTACTTTTTTTTTGTGGGGGGGGTGGGGGCTTTCTGGGTTCTCTTTCTCCACCCAGCACCTCACAGTCATACACAGTGTCAGAGGTGCTGGTGAAATGAGGTGAGATTGTAATGCGGTCTCACTTCTCCATCTTCATCAAGGAAACTCAGGCTGAAGCCGTCCCTCCGGACTTACAGCTCCCCCGGTAAACTCTGTTTTGCCTCCAGGGATCTGATGAAGGCAAAACAAATGCCTCCTTAATACCTTTATCGCTTTAATGACCTTGGGCAGGTATATTTCATCTGAATCCAAGTACAGTGTGGAGGAGTGTTGTCTTTGCCCCCATCCTGATTGCTTCTATTTCTGTATGTATCTCACACCAAATGGTTTCAGGTCCTCAGACAAACTTTAAACTAAAACAAAGGTAACCTGAGTTTCTTATACCCATGTAAAGAATCGCACCTGGGTGCAGCCCCATGGTTCAGGCAGCTGACGTCAGTCTTTCACTGTGGTGGAGCTGTAGTTCAGCCACACTGAGGTGTTTCCAGTGTAAACATCCAGTTTAGGCCCTACCACTGAATCTCAAACCCATATTTTGTTCTTATTACCTGAACCGTGTTGTTGCTGTAGTGCGTTAACTGGAATAGCTGTGCAGCTGATTTAGCTGACAGTAAAACTACCAGGCAGAAGAGAGAGAAGCTGACTGGAGTCTGTAAAAACATTCCCAACTCTCACTCCTACAGACTCTCGTCTTGTGTTCTTCTGCTTTGATCCGTTTGCTTTTGGAAGTGGGCCTCCTGGCACAGTGTCGTTCTGGTTGTCATGTGTGGGTGTGTTTGTAAAGTTAGAACACTGACTCTGAAAAAAGGACTACAGCCTCGCTGGCCAGTCATTAACCCTGTTAACTCATCCGTTGGCCCGTTCTCAGGCCCTGGTCTGGGTCCAGGTTGCAGTGGCAGAAGGCCGAGCGAGGCAGCTCAGACATCTTCCCAGCCACGTCCTCCCGCCCTTCCCTGGATGCCGAGGCGTTCCCAGTCCAGATGGGTTGTGTAATCCTGCCAGCGTGTCCTGGCTCTGCCTTGTGGTCTCCCTTCAGTCGGACATTCCTGGAGAACCACTACAGGGAGGAGTCGGGAGGATCCTCACCAGAGGCCAGAACCAGCTCCTTTTTTGATGGGAAGGAGTAGCAGTTTTACTCCAGGCTCATTTTAGATGGCTGAACTCTACAGGCAGAAACTGGCAGGTTCAGTCTAATTTTAGCCCCCTCACTCATTTTAGAAGCTGCCGTGTCGGTTGTCTAACAAGGTCATGGTGCCTGATGAACCACATGAACAATCAGTGACCTGGCTGAGGACACCACTTTTGCTCAGCTGTCCTGTGGTTTGATCAGTCCCACTGTCTGGATCCCACAAAGTTCTGTTATAGAAACTGTAGTGAGCTTGTTGTAATAAAACTGGATGAGTATTTTACAGGTTGTGATTAAAACTGATCTGGACTGAGACTGTGCTGTGATATAATGGTGAACTTCACTGCAGAACAACAGACCATTGTCTTCATCGTCCGACTCTTGCTCCGCACTCTCCCCACTACTTTATGTCCACCATAGAACTGTGCAAAGTTGTGCTGCTTTCTCTCAACAATGTGGACAAAACATGGAATTGTCAGTGGCCAAAATCTCAGGTCATGTGCTCGTATTGAGGGGATGGTTCTGGTCCCGACAATCTTGGCTTCTAAAACTTCAGAAAGATGGAAGGTTTTTGTGATGAAAGCCAAAAGCAGCATCAGCAAACCCTGAGAGGTCATTTAGAAGATGTTTTTTTACATTTTAACTCAACCTGTCAGTTTGGCATCCTGTAAAAGTCAACATTACCGTTCTATTCTGATGTTAATCAGCCTGATTTGTGTCGCTGTGTGTTTGCCTCTCTGTGAATTATTTATTTTATTTTATTTTTTTTTTCCAGCTGCGGCTATGGGGAACCTGGTTTCGGATTTGGCCGGTCTCGGGTAAGAAGCCCAATAAGCTGCCTCTGAGGTTTAGATGTGACGTTCACGCTGCACAGAAGCTGTAAACTGAACTTTGTAAACAATGAATCCCTTTAAAATGTTGAAATCACCTGTTGCTTTTACTTTGTTTTAGTATCTCTTTAGTTCCTCCTCAGGCTTTTACGCATAATATTATCTCATAGTGTCGAGTGCATTTCAGTTTGGGTGCTTCCTCCTTTTATTCTTAGGAGAGACAGTATATGTGTTTGTACACCTGCCTTTTTAAAATGTAATGTAACTTTACCTGTTGCTTTACACTTAGCATGACCTTAAATTAAAATATGGGGGTGTCAGGAAATGCCACACCATATCATTACACAACTGTGTGTGTGTGTGTGTAGTCTTGCAGGCTATGTGGAGGTTCTGGCTTCTAAACTGGGGATGCAGGTTCCAGATCTGACACCAAAGCAGGCGGACATGTGGCAGACCAGGCTCAGCTCTCACATGGTGAGATTCTCATATTTGTTTCATTCTTTTTGGGGGGGGCATTATGCTACATAGCTGATGATAAAGGGAGGTAGGGATGAGGAAGGACGTACAACAAAGGTCCCCGGCTGCAGCCAAACCGAGGATGTTGCAGTGAATGGTCAGTGCCTTAACCCCGTGGCAACCAGGGTGCCTAGAGGTTTCTTTAAACTATTTGTGGGAAACATTTAATATCTCCAGTAGCAACTAAAACATGCTACAGACAAGGAGCCTTTAACCACATACAGACAGGTGACAAAGGGAAGAAATTACAGGGAATGTGCCAAAATAGAAATGACAGTAAACTGGCGCAGAGAGGAGAGTCAGCTGCAGGCAGAGGTGCACGTCACAGAAAACGTCTCATAAGGAGAATCCACCAACAAAAGGAGGCTTGGAAACAGATTAGAACCAAATCAATGTCAGCTTTATTCCTGTGATCTGCACCACAGGGATGCAAAACATGGTGTAAGATCCTTTCAGAGGGTTTTAAAGGAAACAGCAGCTGTGACAAACCTGCCCTGTTCTGAATTAGCCACTGAATCTCTAATAAGGGGTTTTAGTTGTTTTGTAGTGTCGATCTAAAGCAGGTTTCAGAAGGTGTTTGTCTCCTGTGTGTCACAGCCATGTAAGACTTCTAAACGCAGTCCAAAGAAGCATAATGCAATGTATAAATGAGTTTTATTCTTCAGTTTGTGGCTAAATAAAAAGCCTGATATGATTTCTTCTGTTGCTCCTGCAGGGTAAAGCCATCGGCGTGTCCATCGGCTGTATCCTGGGAATGTTCCCGCTGCTTTTTCTGGACGATGAGAAGGAGAAAGAGGCGTAGTGACGCAGCGTCACACTGAGCCACTGGAACTGCACAACACCACCACACCGTGAGCTGGAGGCTGTTAAAGAAGTATTTACAGTTGGATGTTTCTCCGTCCTCTGCTCAGGCGGCCTTCTCCCCGTGTGAGGCAGTGTGTGAACCGACTGATGATGACTGGTCCAGAAACTTCAGCACTCTTAAGCCTGGGCGCGTTCACGTGCTCCCAAGTACGTCTGCCTGTCAGTTCAACGAGAGGTCTCACTCACTCTACTCATTTTAGATTTGGCGAGCGATTTTACCAGTTCACATTCTCCTCATTACCTCCACCTCTTCGATTACTGTTAGCTTCGGTGGCCACTAGTGACACACGATCCCCAGAGGCTTGTGAATCATTTGGTCTTAAAGACTTGATCACGAGGCCACGTTTCCTTGTTAGACATTTTAATAAATAGTGTAACAGTAGCATCAGTAGCCAGGAGTCACAAAATCAGTTCAGTAATGACATTTATACAGAAATATTTACTTACTGTGTTTAATTAACACAGACATTTGAACAAGTCCGCGGTGGTGAGCTCAACGGACCCTCCACAGCTAAAATCTAAGAAATTAACTGTGTGTGTGTGTGTGTGTATATGTATGTGTATGTATATATATATATATATATATATAGGAAACACGCTTTTATTTATAAAATATTTTAACAGCAGGCTTTCTTGAACTTTAAAAATCATTTAACTGAAAACCAATTTAAAAAAAATGAGTAAAACTAAAGTCCATAATAAATATATATAAATATAAAAAGGTTTTTTAATGTAATTAAAGCCGGCTCGGTTGCAGTGGTAGTGCTCAGCCCACTGTATATTCAGCATTACTTGGCCTGCTCTGAATGTGTTTACACAGAACACAGTGGTGGTGTTTGCCAGTAAAACCGTCTTGTTGTGTGAAATCTCTGGCTGAACTGAACACGGGCCGTTAGGCGACAGTAAAAGTGCACGCTCTATAGGAATCTCTCAGCCCTAATTAAAAAATGAAATGTACGACGTTAACTAGACAGCTATGAAATCATTCAAGTGTATAACTCTAAGAATCACTTTATAAACATGTTTAACATCAGCCACCGTGAGCTACTCGTCATAGCAGATTTTAGACTGGTACAGGACTGGTAGCCAGCAGCAGCTATTGCCTGTTGCGTGTTCTGCCTTTCATGTCACGTGTCTGAACACCTTTGGCTCAGTTTGGTTCTTGGGATTCGGTGCTGGATCTGTGTCCCAGTCTTCGCCACCGTGCTGACACCTTCTGACAGTGTTGCTCCCAGGATGAGAGACGCTCGCCTGTGCCAGTGGACTTCCTTCACATTTCTGCTTTAGCTGCTGATACAACAGGGTCAATAACATAAACCCGAGCAGCCGATGTCACCGTTTCCAAACCTGCAGCTGTGACAGCGGAGAAACGAACTGTAGATACCGACCAGCAGCTGAACACTATTTCACAGTTTGACTGCTTTACCTAGATTTTTTTTTAAACTTTTTATCATCTTAGGTTATTTTCTTCTTCAGCAGACACTTTATACATTTAAATACATCATCTCCTAAACACTATTTGTTTATTTTGGTTCAGAAATAGCAGATGTTTGTTGTTAGTTCAGCCGAAACTGAGCGGACGCTTCGGTGACAAAACGTTACCTGAGTTGTTTAACAGACATATTTTCATCCTTAATCTTCCACAAAAACAGTGTAAATGAATAAACAGGAACAGCATCATCTGCTACCTCCAGAAATATTTTCACAGTTTTGCATGAAGAGCTGCTATAGCTCAGACTCCGTAACTCTGTATAGAAGGTTTTTAATATTCTGGGGAGTCTTCAGATGTTTTGTATGGGTCGATTGTGGAAGCAGGTGATGGGTGATGATGCTGTTTGGAAAATGAAGTTAGGCATTTAGACTTTTCTGTCTGTTTTGCTTTGCCACCATTCCTGTTTCGCTCACACAGGTGCAGGAGCTGGACGTCAGGCTACAGAGGGTTGGTATTTACTACACAGTTTATACTAAGTCAGGTCAGCTCAGACAGTTCAGTGTTTAGTCTGACTTGGAGAAAACTCCAGTCTTTGTTTCCTTCTTTATCGGGGTCTTAAATATCTGCTGCCCACATGGATGCAAGGAGAAAAAGGATTCAAGGAAAGTTTAGACATGAGCTGTGTCCTTGCTCCTGGTGCCTTCAGCAGCCTACTCGATCAAGGGGAGATCCAGTAAGAGACTTGAGACGTACCCGGAGACTTCACTCTCACACACTGAGGCTTCAAGATGCTTTTCACAGTTGCACTGAATCCAGTTGATCCTCACTGAGTCACCAGCTCGGTCTGAAATCACTCCTGTGAAGCCGCTCTTTTACTGATTTGTACAGTATATTATCATTATTATTACACTTCTGAGTTTTGAATTAAGAAACAACTAGCGGTTTGTTTTGTTGACTAATCTGCCAATAATTTTTTATGATTGGCATTTGTGGCAGTTTTGCACCTTGCAGCGCCCTAGAAAATTCCCACAAAGCAACAAAAAATAAATTTTAGAAAAAATCTGCCCACAGTTCCACAAATTCGTGCATCATATTTGATAAATGCATAACTTGCATCTCTGTCAGTAATAATGCAAAACGATCTGAAACACCACTTTGCTGCCCACTGTAGAGTAGATATGCACGTGGCAGTACCTAATAATGAGAAAATAAATGTAATGCCATTGTCCTGGTGGTTGATTTTCAGCTGATGAATATGGCAGACAGTTGGAAGCCTTTTGCCTGAATCCCATGTCTAGGCCTTTAGGTAGCAACTCATCCAGTCCATGAATATGAAAAGTTCTTTTGCTATTTGTAGCAAAACAAGTTTATCGGTAAAGAGTGGAAAGCTGCCATTAGTCGACATTTTGTACACAGGTTTACAGAACCTTTACTGTCCGTGCAGTAGAAAAGACGGTAAAGGTTGTGTAAACAGGAGGGAGTGATTTTGGTCATCACTATGTGGTTCCTATTAACCTCCAGTGATGGCACAGCTGGTTTTCATAAGAGAGCATTCACTTTATTACCTACACAGATTTATTGAAGGAGAACTGGGTTGTTTTTATTGTTTTTTTTTTTTTTACCTTCAAAAGTTTTCAAATCACCAAAACTCAAGGACACTATTGTAACATTGGCTATGATGTGTTTCTGCTGGTGTGATCCTGCTGTTTGCAAAAGGGAGGGATGCCATTGATCTTCAAGAGTACGAGGGGACACACTCGGTAGGAAAGGCTCTGAGCTCAGCTGGCTGGAGACAGAAATGTCTGGACGGAAGACATTTAGGCTTGTGATTGAATTAACGCTAAGAACCTCGAGCAAATTTGGCTTTTTCTGTCCATTAGAGAGATGAGTTGTGGAGGACGAGCCGTACACCATTAGTTTGGATCATGTGGTAAATGTATCCATGTGGAGAAACTCGTTCTTTCAAGTCAAACTGAATGTTTGCACCTTGTTTTTATCATATTTGTGTGTTGTTTTTTCCTGACGTGGTTTTCTTTAGGATGTGTGATTAGGCTTTAGTTTGTTTTTATTTTTTCTGCTCCTGATATTGATAACATTTTTCATAATTTCATCCTCAAGGAATGAGAATAAGAGATGAAATGTTTGGAATCATATGAACAAAAGTGTGTAATCTGCAGGTAAAGGAAGGTTGTGTTGTGCTGCCCTCTGGTGGCCATCTGGAGCAGCAGCAGCTGTTGTGTACTGGTTCATGTTCCATCAAAGCACTGATGTCAGAGGATTGATTATATATGTATGTGCAATTTAAACTAAGACAATAAATGTGGGAGTGTTCACCTCTGGCTCTGTAGGCGGTGCTGTCCATCAGTGTCTTCTCATTCACTGCTGAGGGCCGTGTCCTCGAGCCCGGGGCTGACAGTGGAAGGCTGACATTGTTCTGAGCTGCTCTGAGGTCAGTGTGTGCAGCTCACAGACACCTGTGAGCTCCAGAGTCCCATTCAGTACTACGTGCACCTTAAAGGCCCTGAAAACACCACGGCTTTGTTTCATGTGAGGGTTA
>NW_018128474.1:0-478 GCF_001952655.1 Monopterus albus
TAAACTCCAGTTTCCAGCCTTGTAGCAGAGTCTCTTTGTTCTATGGATGCAATATATCACCATATTCTAATTAAGTGAGATAGTGAATTGGTGGGTTTTTGTTAAATGTGAGCAAAATCATCACAATTAAAAGACCCAATGGCTTAAACTACTTCAGTCTGTGTGTACTGAATTTATATAATGCACAAGTTTCACTATTTGAGTTAAATTACCGAAATAAATGGACTTTTACACAATATTCTAATTTATTGAGCTGCACCTGTAAATAAAGAACAGGAGAGCATAGTGTGGTTGCTGTAAAGCATCCACACAATAAATAATTCCACATCAGCAGAGAGATGATGACAACAATTTACAGAGCAAGGGAGGAGGGACATTGGTTTCTAAGTGAGAGAGAATCTTACAGGGGGGAAAACGGCATCTAAAGTTATATCAGAGCCAGCTTAGGTCAGAGAGCTGCCAGAGCAGTTTGTCCTCT
>NW_018128474.1:1013-6739 GCF_001952655.1 Monopterus albus
GTGTTGGGGAGTGTGTGATAGTCTTGAACTTAAAAAAGTGATTTACAGATGTTATTTTGAGCTTTGTGATCATAGTTTTGTATATGAGAGTGTTTGTGGTGGCTGTGTCTCAGGCTCGTGCCATGAGGTCTCACATTACAGCTGCCACACTTAAGAGTTCAGTCAGTGCTAAGAAATCTGAGCTGAAAGCAGCCAGGACTCTTGGTGTTGTTATAGCTGTGTTTCTATTATGCATCTGCCCATATTTCTGTACCACACTTGTAGGTGAGCTTACCTTGCTCAACACCTCATCTGCTGCATTTGTAATATGTCTGGTCTATTTAAACTCCTGTCTAAACCCTATAATATATGCCCTGTTCTATCCCTGGTTCAGAAAATCTATCAAACTTGTTGTTGCACTTCAAATACTGAAGCCTGGTTCCCGTCAGTCCAGCATACTGTAAAGAGTCAGTGTGGAGTGACTGAAACGAGGCCTTTACTCTGTTAAAGAAAATCTCTTTAAGCTTGTTAATGCTAAGTTGACCATTTAAATTATCTGGAAATCAGGCCAAATAAAAAGTGCTACTGATAGTTTTTTTTTTTTTTTTTAAATATGCTACTGAGAGATGCTTCGAAGTGATGCCTTTTTTGTTTTTTGTTTTGCCCTCTGGACTCAACAGCTACATTGGCCTCTCCTCAGCCTTACAAACATTGTTTGGTCTAGTTTTGGGTTTCTGGGTTTGTTGTTATATGGGAGGGTGGAAATGATTTCTGCATAGCTGGAGAGGATTTGATCCACTGGGGAGGTTTAAATAATTTGATTACCATTGTATCAAACATGCAAAAGCCATTTACTGTTAAAGGGATCTGATCAGCTGAATCCTTGAATCATGAAAGTTATGTGCTCGTCCTTCCTTAGTAATTTACTGAAAACAAACAAACACACGATGCTGATCCTCCAAGTTTTATTAAATGCATATCAACTTCCAGAGGGACACTGACATTGTTCACAGTCCTACCATGATCCTGTTGAGTTCTGTAATAAATATTGAAATCCCAAAAGCACTTCATTGGCAGAGCTTTTCTGTTATTAGCAAGTTTTATTCTGCTTTTGCCTCTTTCCTTAAATATTGTCATATACAGGTGTCAACTGGTTTTAGGGTTTATCCCAAGCTTAAAGCAATAGTTTGACGTCTTGTGGACTTGTACTGTTTCCTGTCAATCAGAGGATCAGTGCCACTCTTTTTAACGTCTTTCCAGTCTATATAAGGAAAAATTTAAAGTCTGGGCACCTTGTGACCTTAAAACACAGGATACGCTCTGGATAGGGATAATAATCAGGATAATCACCGTTATTTGGCCAAGCATGTTACCTAGACAACCAGACGCCCACCCTGTGCACTTCTGACTTGTTGCCTGATTTCAACTCCCCACCTGCCTTAGCCCTTTCTGGACATGTAAGCTTTACCTATACTCTTGTTTCTGCACCTCTGACTGTTTCTGGACTCTGTTCTTTCTACATTGTCACTTGGTTTTGGATTCTGCCATTTTCTGAGACTGTTAGCTTTGACCCTTTGAAGGGATTAGTTCTATTTTCTGAGCTCTGTTTTTGTGTTTTGTGTTTGCAAATGCTGAAGATTGATTATTGCTGCTACTCACTTGAAGGCAATACCAGCCCTGTTTAAGACTGAGGCAGTCCTAGATACTGTTGCTGTGTCCTACACTTTAAAAAGCCCATGACATGCTTTTGCTTGTTTTCTGACAATGTTACAAAAATGAATTATCATCTCAGACGTGAGCTAAAGCTCAAAAAATTTGGTTATGTATGTTCTTGTCAGGATTGGAGCGTGAAGCTGCCGATAATGTCGTGGGTGAACTCAAATTGCCAGATGAGGATATGTAAAAACACCTTCTCTTTAATAAGAGCACTGACAAATGAACAAAAACAATATGCTCATCCCCAAAGTGAAAAATAGAAAAATGCAGATAAGAAGTTAAAACATTTTTCAAAAAATAAAAACATACAACAAGTAGCACCGCAGTCATCAGCAAGACAGTTACAGCCTTCTGTGCAGCTCAAAACCAACAACTCCACGGCAGAACTTGGGTCACCTTTAATACCCTAGGCTCCGCCCCATACCAGTCGAGTCACAGTGACGACTACTCACGTGACACACACATAACCATATTTAACGGCCTGTCTGTCTGCATGAATTCCACACAATACAAGTGACATGTAACGTAGATAAGTAACACAAAATCTAAGGCACTTGAAAGAAGTATGATAAAAATATAATAAGAATATAATATAATGAAGAGAGAATGTATGCTGCATGGGAGCTGTATGCTCAAATAGTCAGCAGTGAACATGCATTTATGCATGTGCACACCGAGTATGTAAGTCAGTTAATGTTACATAATCAACAAAAAGCATAAATGTACTGGAAGATTACATGTGCTGTAACGTTTTCAAGCTATAGATAATAATAATATAATTCCACATCACCAAAGAGATTGATAGTGACAATTTACAGAGCAAGGGAGTGAGAGAAAATCTTAGAGGGAAAACAGAGTAAATAGCACAACAACATTTTTTTCTGGCAGCTCTAGGCTTAAAAGACAGACACATTATTTACATAACACACAATTGTCTGAGTCAATATAAAACAATGAGCAAATAAAAAGGGATGTATGGGACCTAATCAGATCAGCAGCATGTTAGCAGAAAAATAGTGTAGTAACATTACAAGGTGCAGCTCAGTGCAAATCTCAGCCTTTAGGAAGAGGTGTGAGCAAGGGTGTATGTCTGCAGAAGTCCAGTGTTCTGTCTGTGTCTGTCCATAGGGGGAAGGTTGTGTGTGTGATTAGAGGTTAGTGGGATGATTGATTTCACAGCTTTGGGGAGGAAGCTGTGTCTCAGTCTGTTTGTTTTAGTCTTTAGATTCCTGTACCTTTTCCTGGAGGGAAGAGACACAAACAGACTGTTGCCTGGGTGGGTGGCGGTCTGCAGCAATCCATCTGGCCCTCCTCTGGATCCGGTCATTGTATAGTGAGTCCAGATCCAGAAGAGGACTCCCTACGATGCCCTGAGCTGTTCTCACCACCCGGGTCAAGTCCTTTCTGTCCTGTGCAGTGCGGCTCCCATACCGCACTGTCATACTGAGACAGAGGGTGCGCTCTACTGTCGCTCTGTAGAAGTTTGTGAGCAGCTGAGAGGAGAGACCAGTGTGTTTCCGCTTTCTGAGGAAGAAAAGCCTTTGCTGGGCTTTCTTCACCAGGTAGGATGTGTTCAGAGACCAGATCAGGTCAGATTAGATGTGGATGCCCAAGAACTTGATGTTATCCACTTGCTCCACCACCTCCCTGTGTATGCAAAGAGGAGCATGTTTTGTGTTCCTGGACCTCCTATAATCCACAATGACCTCCTTAGTCATGTTGGTGTTCAGGACAAGATTGTTATCTGAACACCACCTTGTCAGGTGCTGGATCTCCTCTCTGTAGTGAGTCTCATCATTGTCTGAGATGAGACCCACTACGGTGGTGTCATCTGCAAACATAACTACTGTGTTTGTGGGGTGAATGGCATCACAGTCATGGGTAAACAGAGTGAAGAGAACTGGGCTGAGCACACAGCCCTGTGGTGTACTAGTGTGGATGATGTGCAGCTTCCAATTCTCACCACTTGAGGCCTGTTAGTGAGAAAGTCCTTAATCCAATGACACATCATTGCAGGCATTCCCAGATTGTGCAGTTTCAGTGCCAGTTTGTCTGGGATTACAGTTTTAAATGCTTAACTGAAGTCAACAAATAACATCTTGACATACAGTGGGGCAAATAAGTATTTGATACACTGCCAATT
Organism: Monopterus albus; assembly: GCF_001952655.1. Classification (NCBI taxonomy): domain Eukaryota; kingdom Metazoa; phylum Chordata; class Actinopteri; order Synbranchiformes; family Synbranchidae; genus Monopterus; species Monopterus albus. The sequence goes on from NW_018128474.1 coordinate 4,852, forward strand.
TTTCACGTTTTCCCAATTGCAGAGAATGGACAGTTCTGTAATTTTCATCGTAGGTACACCTCAACTGTGAGAGACAGAATCTACAAAAAAAAAAATCCAGTAAATCACATTGTTAGATTTTTAAATAATTTATCTCCATTTTATTGCATGAAATAAGTATTTGATCACCTACCAACTGTTAGGGTGATTTTTATTTTTAAGTAGATATGAATAGAATTAGTTAAGGTTTTTATTTTATAGCATACATAAGTCTATATACTTTAATCTCACAGTTATGTTTATGTAGTTACATATCACTCTATGAGTATGTAGCACTTCCTTTGTAATTCACTAATAAAACAATGGATTAGCACTACACACACACACACAACTATAAGTTCGGGTAAGGAGGATGATGAGTAAACACACAATCCACTAATTAAATGTGATTCACATTTATTTATGCAAATTGAATTGAAATAAAAAAATGTTAAGCTCTACTTGAAATGCCCTTCTGTAACTCCAAATATCAGGCATCAGAATACTGTAATTAAAACAAATAAAATTGTCCACCCTTAATAGCCAGGCGGCGAAATCTCTTCAAAGTCAGTCAAGTCAAAGTCAATCTTAATAGTCTTAAGTTCACGTTGGGGCCCATTTATCAACTTTTCTTTCTCTTATCTGAAATCCCAGTGGAAGAGCTGGCACGTCCCACGAAGTAGCTCCTTCTATATGCTTCAGAGACAGACAGGCCTCAGAAGATCACCACCATCTCCCCTCGTAGCCTCCTCACAGTTGTTCTCGCCCAGAAATCAACCATGAAAAAAAAACCAACCCGTATACCATATCTTGAATTAATATTCAGTGTTCAGTATACAGACTTTGTATTTATCATTAAGTGCGTCTTATCTCCCATGCTCATCGCCAACTCATGCAAGGTACACCTTTATGAAATTACGAGCTGCAATTAAGCATTTCACTACTCTGCTTACAACATTTCCATTTCTTTAAAATGTACACATCACATTTCTATATTACACAGTTTATCAAACACAAAATAACACAAATCTCTGATTGGTTTTTACCTCTTTTTGCTTCACTATAACTTTAAGCTAGTACCTTAAGCTAACATCGTCACCATTATATCACTGAACGAAAACGCACTCACCAGAGAATCAAAATCCAGTTTCATCCACAATCCTCAGGTCACAATATCGCCCACGAAACTCAATAACTCCTGAATAAACGTAATTTTAACCAAAAAACTACCGCTTTTCCTCTATAATTCTCATTCCATCAAAATAAGCACATCAAACCTCGTCTCCACTACGCTCCCTTTTCTTCTTCTTGCTTCCTTCTATCTCCTCTTACTTTCTACACTACTCTTCACATTCATCCTATGCCCTCTGGTGGATGTCTTCTGTAACTACCCAAACATAACTCATACCACATACTCCTAAGTTTATGGGGGTTATATCTACACTGAATCACTGGTCAATATTTATAGTGTTAGCCAGCTGGAGCACTGTTTAACATCAAAGGGACTGGTTCACTAAAACACTGAATCTCATTAAATTTACAGCTTTGGCAAAGAGGGTCCACAGTTACTTTACTATCACCACCTGGCAGATGAGCCCAGGGGAATTAGGGTTCACTGGGACACTATGGTTAGTAAACAGAGATTAGATCTGAAGCCAGGAAGAGGAGAAAACTTCAAAGGTAGAACCATATGCACACACACAGGCAGAGCAGTTTTAATTGGAACCGGAAAGCAATGCCTAATATGGAGCAGTTAGTTGGAGACAAAGGAAGAAGTAAGTGTTTATGTAGAAATTAAGACAGTATAGGTATTCCTCCTCTTTTTAGGGCACTGTCCATGACCCTTGGAGCAGAGAGGACGATTGGAGGA
>NW_018128474.1:14669-14927 GCF_001952655.1 Monopterus albus
TCCATCTTTCTGCTCGCTGCAATTCTCAACATGTTGGTCATCATCTCCATCTCCCACTTCAAGTACTCACATATTTAATCACTTTGTGAAACTATTATAGCTGTACATACAGTAACTGACTGTGGATGAAGCAAATTTTTAAAAAAATGTTTTTGAATTTTTCATATATGTTTTAATCTCAATGAATGATATGTGATACAACAAATAATGATAAATATGTTACTGTCTATCCTCTCCAGGCCGCTCCACAACCCCAAC
>NW_018128474.1:14962-16770 GCF_001952655.1 Monopterus albus
TCCTCCTGATGTTTCAAATTATGCTCATAGATGGCTGCTGGTACCTCGGCGACATTATGTGTTTGTTGTATTGTGTTTTATCTTACATTATTATCTCTTCATCAGTAGAAACCATGGAGCTCATATCAGTTGACCGCTATGTGGCCATTTGTGACCCTCTGCATTACTCCACCAAAGTCACTCCTAAAAGAGTTACAATCTGTGTTTCAGTGTGTTGGTTCTTTTCTCTCTTCTGCTTCATTGTGCTGCTTATAGATAACCTGAATCAACCAGGCAGGTATAATTCTTGTGTCGGGCAGTGTGTGATAGTAACTTAATAGAACGAGTTGCAAATCTTATTTTGATCTTGATAATTCCCACCACAGTGATCATAGTTCTGTATATGAGAGTGTTTGTGGTGGCTGTGTCTCAGGCTCGTGCCATGAGGTCTCACATTGCAGCTGTCACACTTAAGAGTTCAGTCAGTGCTAAGAAATCTGAACTGAAAGCAGCCAGGACTCTTGGTGTTGTTATAGTTGTGTTTCTATTATGCATCTGCCCATATTACATTACCACACTTATAGGTAATCTTACCTTGCTCAATGTGTCATCTAAGGCATTTGTAATATGTCTATTCTATTTTAACTCCTGTCTAAACCCTTTAATATATGCCCTGTTCTATCCCTGGTTCAGAAAATCTATTAAGCTCGTGGTTACACTTCAAATTCTGAAACCTGATTCCAGTCAGACCAACATACTGTAAAGAGTCAGTGTGGAGTGACTGAAATGAGGCCTTTACTCTGTTAAAAAAAATCTCTTTGAGCTTGTTAATGCTGAGTCAACCATTTACATGACCCAGAAATCAGGCCAAATAAAAAAGTGCTACTGATATTTTTTAAACAAATATGCTACTGAGAGATGTTGTGAACTGCCTCTTTTGTGTTGCTTTGTCCCCTGGAATCAACAGCCACACTGATCTTCCCTCATCTTTACAGGACATTGTTTGGTCTAGTTTTAGGTTTCTGGTTTTGTGTCTTATGGGAGGATGAAAATGATGTCTGCAGAGCTGGAGAGGATTTGATCCACTGGGGAGGTTTAAATAATTTGATTACCAGTGTCTCAGACATGCAAGAGCATTTACTGTTAAAGTGATCTGATCAGCTGAATTCTTCAATCATGAAAGTTATGTGCTTGTCCTTCTTTAGTAATTTACTTATAACAAACAAACACCTGATGGTGATCCTCCAAGTTTTATTAAATGCATATCAACTTTGAGGGTAGCTGACATATTTAACCACTTTATGATACTATAACTGTACATACAGTAACTAAATGACAGTGAAAGCAACACATTTTTTCTGAAAATGTTTTTCAATTCATCTTTTATCTTGAGGAATGATACTTGATACTACAAATAATAAGTATGTTACTGTCTATCCTCTCCCAGTGCTACAGTGGTGTGAAAAAGTGTTTGCCCCCTTACTGATTTCTTATCTTTTTGCATGTTTGTCACACTGTAATGTTTCAGATCGTCAAACAAATGTATATATTAGTCAAAGATAACACAAGTAAACACATCATGCAGTTTTTAAATGAAGGTTTTTATTATTAAGGGAAAACAAAATCCAAAACTATATAGCCCTGTGTGAACAAGTGTTTGCCCCCTAAACCTAATAACTGGTTGGGCCACCCTTAGCAGCAACAACTGCAATCAAGCATTTTCGATAACTTGCCATGAGTCTTCCACAGCGCTGTGGAGGAATTTTGGCCCACTCATCTTGGCAGAATTGTTGTAAGTCAGCCACATTGGAGGGTTTTCGGGCATGAAC
>NW_018128474.1:18669-25758 GCF_001952655.1 Monopterus albus
GTCTCACATTGCAGCTGTCACACTTAAGAGTTCAGTCAGTGCTAAGAAATCTGAACTGAAAGCAGCCAGGACTCTTGGTGTTGTTATAGTTGTGTTTCTATTATGCATCTGCCCATATTACATTACCACACTTATAGGTAATCTTACCTTGCTCAATGTGTCATCTAAGGCATTTGTAATATGTCTATTCTATTTTAACTCCTGTCTAAACCCTTTAATATATGCCCTGTTCTATCCATGGTTCAGAAAATCTATTAAGCTCGTGGTTACACTTCAAATTCTGAAACCTGATTCCAGTCAGACCAACATACTGTAAAGAGTCAGTGTGGAGTGACTGAAATGAGGCCTTTACTCTGTTAAAAAAAATCTCTTTGAGCTTGTTAATGCTGAGTCAAGCATTTACATGACCTAGAAATCAGGCCAAATAAAAAAGTGCTACTGATATTTTTTAAACAAATATGCTACTGAGAGATGTTGTGAACTGCCTCTTTTGTGTTGCTTTGTCCCCTGGAATCAACAGCCACACTGATCTTCCCTCATCTTTACAGGACATTGTTTGGTCTAGTTTTAGGTTTCTGGTTTTGTGTCTTATGGGAGGATGAAAATGATGTCTGCAGAGCTGGAGAGGATTTGATCCACTGGGGAGGTTTAAATAATTTGATTACCAGTGTCTCAGACATGCAAGAGCATTTACTGTTAAAGTGATCTGATCAGCTGAATTCTTCAATCATGAAAGTTATGTGCTTGTCCTTCTTTAGTAATTTACTTATAACAAACAAACACCTGATGGTGATCCTCCAAGTTTTATTAAATGCATATCAACTTTGAGGGAAGCTGACATATGTAACAACTTTATGATGCTATAACTGTACATACAGTAACTAAATGACTGTGAAAGCAACACATTTTTTCTGAAAATGTTTTTCAATTAATCTTTTATCTTAAGGAATGATACTTGATACTACAAATAATACGTATGTTACTGTGTATCCTCTCCCAGTGTTATATCTGCTCTTTCATGGGGAAGTGAGAGAGATAGGGACAAGTTGAACTCAGACAAAAACTCTCAGATACTAATCAGAAACAGACTTCTTTAATAGATTAAGCAATCAAGTCAGATATGGTACATAGTAAGCTGGATGCCTGTATTGTCCGTTGTGTCCAGCCTAGATTGTGAGAAGGTGGATAATGAGACGTAGGATCCAGGAAGTGGTGTCCACCGCATAGTGGAAGAATGCTGTTCTGAGAGTACAGAAACAGAGAGGATAAGGCAATGTATGGCTGGAGGAACACTCGGTGACTGAGTGAAGAGACGAGGGAGAGCCCAGATGTAGAGGTGTAGAGATGCTGTCCTGCAGACCCAAGGAGGATGTTGGGTGAGTGGAGGAGGGAAGAAGAGTAGCTGGAGCTGAACTGCTGTGACGATCACTGAGGAGGCACAGGGAGGAATGGCGACCGGCCCAAGGAAAGTGGAGCTGTAGCAGGCCACGTGAGTGTAGGAGTGAAAGTAGAGCAGCATGGAACCAGAGAAGCTGCTAGATGCTCCAGGTAAGTAGCTGAGGCAGGTGAGCTCAGAGAGGGCACACGGGGGAAGTCTCAGAACCAGTAGGGCCTAGCTCCAAATGCAGCCACAGCCAATTCCTGCAACCACTGTGTGACTGGGTGCACCTGTAGTTACCGGTAGCCAAGAGTGGGTGCTAAAATTCAAATCTTGGTATGTGCATTGTGGCATTTACAAATTGCAGACCTGTTCCTTTACGTGGGTTTTGCATCAGGTCATCATTGACACTGCTCTTTAAGGTAGGTTACACTGTTCATTTCGTTTGTGTTTTGATTGTGTATAGAATATTTTACAAAGGTTAAACACACTAATGTTTTCACTGTAATGTATTGTACTTTGAGACAGATTGCCGTTTGTAATAAAATAATAATTTCCACTGTGGCCGCCTTGGCTGCTACAGTTCAGAATTAATCCTTATAACATACAATAAAAACAAAGAAAAGCATGTAGGCTACATATACATGTGTGTTTTTGAATAGCTACGTCCAACATGGCTGCTGCTGTAGCAGCCAAGATAGCTACAGCTGTACCCATCCAGCCACTGTAGCAGCTATTGTAACTACTGTCGTACCCATCCAGCCACTGTAATGATAGCCCATCCATCCATCCATCCATTTTCCTCCGCTTACCCGGAACCAGGTCACGGGGGCAACAGTCTAAGCAAGGACGCCCAGACTTCCCTCTCTCCAGACACTGCATCCAGCTCCTCCGGGGAAATGCCGAGGTTGTTCCCAGGCCAGCCGAGAGACATAGTCCCTCCAGCGTGTCCTGGGTCTTCCCCAGGGCACCAAGGAGGCATCCGAAACAGATGGCTGAGCCACCTCAGCTGGCTCTTCTCGATGTGGAGGAGCAGCAGTTCTACTCTGAGCTCCTCCCAGGTGACCAAGCTCCTCACCCTATCTCTAAGGGTGCGCCCGGCCACCCTGCGGAGGAAGCTCATTTCGGCCGCCTGTATCCGGGATCTTGCCCTTTCGGTCATGACCCAAAGCTCATGACTATAGATAATGTAATGTAATGATAGCATGCCGCCATATTTACAATGCAGGATATTTTACTGCAAACGGTAATGTGTGATCTTCTATGTCAAAGTAAAGTACAGCACAGTGAAAACTTTAGCATGTCTAACCTTTGTAAAATATACTATGCTATACACAATCAAAACACAAAATAATTTAACAGTGTAGCCTACCTTAAAGAGCAGTTTCAATGCTGACCTGACGCAAAACCCAAGTAAAGGAACAGGTCTGTAATTTGTAAATGCCACAATGCACATACTAAGATTTGAATTTTAGCACCCACTCACAGCTACCGGTAGCTACAGGCATGCCCATTCACACAGTGGTCACAGCAAATGGCTGTGGCTGCATTTGGAGCTAGGCCCTACTGCATCCCTGAGAGGCGCCTCTGGGTCCCCAGCTGTCCAGTCAGTTCTCTCCTCCTCCTTTGTTAGAGCAGCTGAACTTCTCCTTCCCTGTCTTCTGTTCAATAAATACTACTCATCCAATACTGATGCCTGACAGTGCAATTCATAACAAGTCTAGCTGACACCTACAAAGAGTAGACATCCTATAAATGAACTATATGTAAAAGTCATGAAAACAACTTAGACATATGGATTAATCATGGTGTTAAATAACCACATACTAAAGTAACAACTACTGGTTTATTGTGCTGTTTGGCTACTGGTTTGAAACATGACACAAACAGGCAAAAGCAAAAGAAAACTTAATAACAGAAAAGCTCTGCCAATTCAAAGCTTCTGGGATTTAGATATTTACAACAAAACTCTACAGGATAATTGTTGGATTTCACTAAAACGGTCATCCTCCATCTTAATGTTGATATGCATTATATAAAACATTTAAGACCAATATTGTGTCTGTTTTTGCTGTGATCAGTAAACTAAGAACAAGCACAACTTTCATGATTCAAGGATCCAGGTTATCAGATCATTTTTAAAAAACACACATTGCGTGTCTGTTAATGCCTTGTTTCTGTAATGTAAGAGAGGATTGTTGTAAGGCTGGAGAAGTTACCATGTCTGCATTATGCCAGGTAAAATATGTGCTTTCTCAATTACATTTGTTTATAGTGTTACAAATTTCTTTTCATTGTTTACCATCGTTTACCTATCTAGAGGAGAAATTCAAATGAATTAATGCTATTGTGCTGTCGACACAACAACAGCAACAGGAGTTGTGTGCATTCATGAACTGTTTTTAGGAAGAGGCTCTCAGGTTTTGTCATTCTGAAATAATTGCAGACTATTTGGAGTTATGATGGGTGCAGAGCTAATCTAGAGGTACCCAAGATTAAACATTAAATTGCTGGAAATGTGCAGGGGCTCTTTAATGGACAGCAAATAGTTTTCCATGTCTGATACGCTGGTAATTAAATTATTTAAACCTCCCCAGTGGATCAAATCCTCTCTAGTTTTGCAGAAATCATTTCCATCTTCCCATAGGACACAAAACCAGAAACGTAAAACTAAACCAAACAATGTTTTGAAAGTCTGAAGGGAGTTCAGTGTGGCTGTTTGGTTATTGCAATCATGTGTACTACAAGACATTTGTCCTACTATAGATTCACATCACAGATAACTGATTACAAACTATTCATGGACAAAGAAAAAGAGGGAAAATCTTTTGTGGTTGCATGTCTCAGAATCATATTGGTTTTAAAAATAACTAACATTCTGGCCTTATTTCCAGGTTATTTAAATGGTCAACTCTGCATTAACACACTCAAAGAGATTTTCTTGAACAGAGTAAAGGCCTCAGTTCAGTCACTCGGCACTGACACTTGACAATATGTTGGTCTGACGGGAACCAGGCTTCAGAATTTGAAGTGTAACAACAAGTTTAATAGATTTTCTAAACCAGGGATAGAACAGGGCATATATTATAGGTTTTAGACAGGAGTTAACATACTGTAGAACAGACACAATACGAATGCAGCAGATGAGGCATTGAGCAAGGTAAGCTCACCTATAAGTGTGGTAATGTAATATGGGCATGTGTATAATAGAAACACAGCTATTACAACACCAAGAGTCCTGGCTGCTTTCAGCTGAGATTTCTTAGCACTGACTGAACTCTTAAGTGTGACAGCTGCAATGTGAGACCTCATGGCACGAGCCTGAGACACAGCCACCACAAATACTCTCATATACAGAACTATGATCACTGTAATGGGAATGATATAGCTCAAAATAAGATTTGCAATTCGTTCTATTAAGTTCAAAACTATCACACACTCCCCAACACAAGAATTATACCTGCCTGGTTGACTCAGGTTATCTTTAAGCAGCACAGTGTAGCAGGAGAGAGAAAAGAACCAACACACTGAAACAACACAGATTCTAACTCTTTTAGGAGTGACTTTGGTGGAGTAATGCAGAGGGTCACAAATGGCCACGTAGCGGTCAACTGATATGAGCACCATGGCTCCTATTGAAGAAGAAGTAATAATGGAATCGAAAACACAATAAAACAAACACATAATGTCACCGAGGTACCAGCAGCCGTCAACAGGCAAAATTTGAAACATCAGGAGGAAGCTCACAAAGAAATCTGACACAGCCAGAGAGAGGATGAGGAGGTTGGTGGGGGTGTGGAGCTGCCTGGAGAGGACAGACAGTAACGTACATCCTTGAGATTAAAACATATAAAATGACAAATTCAAAAACATTTTTAGAAAAATTTGTTTCTTTCACAGTCACTTAGTTACTGTATGTACAGCCATAGTTTCATTAAGTGATTAAATATGTGAGTACTTGAAGTGGGAGATGGAGATGATGATGAGCATGTTGAGAGTTACAGTGAGCAGAGAGAGAGAGAACAGTATAATCAGTATAATATAAGTAAGCAGTGTCGGAAAGAGGACGCTTTGGCTTCATACAGGTGGTGTTGAGGAGCTGTGGAAAGCAGAGCTCATTTTCCTCCAAGGTCTCCATCACCAGAGAGAGGACAAACTGCTGAGCTCTGGCAGCTTTTTGACCAAAGCTGGCTCTGATATAACTTTAGTTGCTCTTCTAAGATCCTCTCTCACTTAGAAACTAATGTCCCTCCTCCCTTTCTCTGTAAAGTGTCATCATCACTCTGCTGATGTGGAATTATATTATTATTACATTGTATATAGCTGGAAAAAGGTACAGCACATGTAATCTTTATACATTTATGATTTTTATTGATTATGTAGTATCATAAAAACAGACAACGCATACAGTGTAACTTGTATTTTTTAAATGCCATAATTTTCATGGCTGCTATTTGTAAGTTTTATTTAATGAAAAGATATTTAAGAGGGTTTTTGAACTTCTGACAAGAAAGCACATGCGCATATTGCCCAAAATGTTAAACTCTTTCCTTAAGCTTTGAACAAACCCTACTACCAACTGACACCTACAAAGAGTAGACAAACCAAACATAAAGATGTGTATCAATGTTTTTAGTCTTGGTTTTAGTAGGTCAAGAAGGAGCAAAAAGCTTGTGACTGAGTCTATACACCAGAAAACAGACTGAATGACTGGTCAGAAACCGCTGGAGTTGTGGCGGTATGTCCCTGTGTAAACCCTTTGAAAACAGTAAAAGTTGTGTGTTCTATAACTAAAACTTGGACAGCTAGTAAAAACAGCTAGTACTGAATTGTACCAGCTGTGATCTGTACTGTTTTTGCTTCTTTGCTTCACTTTGCTTCATGCTTATTGTTCATTTTCAAATATCAAACAGCTTTGGAAAATTCTTTGTGGGAAAAACTGGACAACTCATAACTAGGATCATTACATGTCAAGCTTCAACATTAACTGACCCATACTGGGACAGACATGGGCTATATTCCATTTCCATCACAATGTATTCAGATCAATCTGATCAATATGAGAGAGATAATATAAACCACCTTTCATCAAACTTAATTTGACAGGTGGCCACGCCCCCTTTGTCCATTTTTCAGCCAATCAGAAGCGTCCTTTCAGTCCTTAGTCCCGCCTTCCGGTTTCCGGTCCACGTGGTCCCCACGTGGCCTCCACGTGGTACTTGGGCGTGCCCTCCAACCCCCTGCATCTGTTGTTGAAGATAAGGAAGTGATGACGTATCTGTAACTGCTGATCAGGTGGTTGTGGTTACCCGCAAACTGAAAAAGATAAACAGAGAGAAGTTACAATGTGTACATGTCTGTTATTGTATAGATAGGAATATAACTGTATTTTGATATTGGTTGATCTTATAAAAATGATGTTTAGAATAAAAAAAAATCTAACATTGGTTCACTTGTTCAATTGTACTATCTGTTGTAAACAATGAGTAGCTATAGAGCTACAATGTTTTTCTATGCACAGAAAGGAGTGTTAAGATAAAATGGTCAAACTACAGTCAATGACCAGCGTTTTTCTTTATATTCTGTGAAAAAGATAGAATTTCAAACTGCTGTCAGTGAATGGTATTTAGTACATTATTTTTGAACATACATTTTAGCGATTATGGATGAATACATACCAGGTTTTTTTAATGCGTCCATCTGTCATGGTC
>NW_018128474.1:40476-42576 GCF_001952655.1 Monopterus albus
AAAAAAACCTGGTATGTATTCATCCATAATCGCTAAAATGTATGTTCAAAAATAATGTACTAAATACCATTCACTGACAGCAGTTTGAAATTCTATCTGTTTCACAGAATATAAAGAAAAACGCTGGTCATTGACTGTAGTTTGACCATTTTATCTTAACACTCCTTTCTGTGCATAGAAAAACATTGTAGCTCTATAGCTACTCATTGTTTACAACAGATAGTACAATTGAACAAGTGAACCAATGTTAGATTTTTTTTATTCTAAACATCATTTTTATAAGATCAACCAATATCAAAATACAGTTATATTCCTATCTATACAATAACAGACATGTACACATTGTAACTTCTCTCTGTTTATCTTTTTCAGTTCGCGGGTAACCACAACCACCTGATCAGCAGTTACAGATACGTCATCACTTCCTTATCTTCAACAACAGATGCAGGGGGTTGGAGGGCACGCCCAAGTACCACGTGGGGACCACGTGGACCGGAAACCGGAAGGCGGGACTAAGGACTGAAAGGACGCTTCTGATTGGCTGAAAAATGGACAAAGGGGGCGTGGCCACCTGTCAAATTAAGTTTGATGAAAGGTGGTTTATATTATCTCTAATATGTATTATTAAATTATCAGTCTCAAGCACTGACCACAAAATGGAAACTCTAAACATTTATTACCATTTAAATGTAGTTGTAAATATATTACAACTACATTTATAACACCAGTGGCACAGTCATGTAACAAAGAGTTCATTTCATGGCTTCAGGTATCGTTAAAGCATAAACCAAAAAGTCACTAATCATTTAAACATATAACAGCCTCAAATGGATATCGAATACTATTTAAACATAACAACCAAGGCACAGAATATGCTACAAAGGTAACAGGCATAATAAGTGATTGTTATGTACAAATATAATAATCACCTTTTATTGGCCAAGTATGTTACACACAAGGAATTTGTTTCCAGTACAGAACCGAGGCAGCCATCTGCAGTGTCAACTCAACCGATGGCTTTAACCCTCGGGGGCAATGGAGGATTCAGTGTCCTGTCCAAGGACACTTTGACATGTGGACTGCAGGCACCGGGATTCAAACCTTCAACCTTCTGGTTGGAAGTGGGATGTGGAAAGGGCTGAAGAAAGTAGACAAGATTACAAGGAATCGCAGCACAGAGTGAAGAGGGAGGTGGCAATGGCCAAACAGAAAGCATATGATGAGTTGTATGCCAGGTTAGACATGAGGGAAGGCAAGAAGGACTTGTACAGATTAGCGAGACAGAGAGATAGAAATGGGAAGGATGTGCAACAGGTAAGGGTGATTAAAGATAGAGATGGAAAGGTGCTAACAAGTGAGGAGAGTGCAGAGAAGATGGAAGGAGTATTTTGAGGACCTGATAATTGAGGAAAATGAGAGGGAAAGAAGGGGGAAGAGGTGAATATTGCAGAGCAGGAAGTAGCAAAGATTAGTGTCATGATTCGGTTCCACTGCTTCCTGTCAGGCTTTTATTTTGACGTTACTTCCTTTTTGTTTCACCACAGTTTCGGTCTATTTACTTTTTTCATCACTCACATTAGATTCACCTGTTCCCGATAGTTTGCACTGCATTATAAGCAGCCTTCACCCTACAATCCCCGCCAGATTGTTCTAGATCCCAGCGCTGACTTTCCAGCATTTTCTTTGGTTTTGGTATTTTGTGTTTCTGACCCGGATCGTATACTCTGACTATTCTGTTCTGCCTTGCCCTCTTGTTATGGACTGCCACTGTGTATGATTATTGGACTTCCCTTTGGACAACGTATTTTGGATCCCTTTGATATATGTGTTTGCTGGCTCTGACCTTGGACTGTGATACCAACCCATAAGTGTGTTTTTGTACCCCTGTCTTGTATGGTTTTTTTGTTTAGCATTAGTTCTCTTATTAAATAGACGGTTTTTGTTCATCACTTCCTCGTCTGGCCATTTAATAGAGTTCACCAAAACTTTTTTGGCAGCATCACGCACTGATTCCTGACAGTACAATCTGGCCAAAACGAACTCAGCCAGTGAAGAAGTTGGAGCCAGTCAATCACTAGCTCTGCCATACACACCCACTAT
>NW_018128474.1:42806-43598 GCF_001952655.1 Monopterus albus
CCGCAGCCAGCCCCCCGGCAGCTGCAGCCAGTTCCTGTCACAAAGACTGTTGTGGTCAACGTCCCTTCTGTACGGAGAGGTTCCTGGTGTGCTGACGACAGTGTCCCCACTGAAGCTCCCAACCTTCAGTGTGCCGACAGAAACGTCCCCGCCACGGCTATCACCACCCTGTGCATCATGGCAAATGCTCCACAGGGGGTCCCAGCTCCAGGTTCCCTGCAGTGGCTGTCTCCACAGCCGCCTCCACAGGCCCTCCGGCCTGGGCACGGTGGTGTCCCCGCCGACACCCTTAACCCCTGGTGCGCCAAAAAAGATGTCCCTGCCAGGGCCCGAGCCAGTCGGTGTGCCGACACCACCTTGGTGCCTGTCTCTGTCCCTGTCCCTGTGTCTGTTCCAGGTCCTGTTTCCGAGTGGGTTGGCCGGTGCGCCAAAACCGCCTTGGTTTCGGTGCCAGCATCTGTGCCTGACCAGCAGCTTTAGCAGCAGCAGCCTCGGTTCCACAGCTGGAGAACAGTGACATCCCCTCTGATGCCAGGAGGCCCGGGTGTGCCAACAGCAGTGTACCCACCAGGGCCCAGAGCGATCAGTGTGCCGACGGTGAGCCGCCAGCCAGGGCCTTTGCTGCAGTCCCTGTTCCTGCTCCTGAGCGGGTCCGCGGGTGTGCTGACGCTGCCTTCGAGCCTGTTCCTGATCCTGCCCCTGAGCGGGTCGGCTGGCACGCCAACACCACCCCAGAGGCCACCCCTTGGCATGATTACCCAACCCTCCTGTATGGGTTTTTGTTTAGCGTTA
>NW_018128474.1:44045-47374 GCF_001952655.1 Monopterus albus
GAGAAAGTGTACGACAGAGTGCCGAGAGAGGAGCTATGGTACTGTATGAGGATGTCAGGAGTGAGAAGTACATCAGAGTAGTTCAGGATATGTATGAGAGGAGTACGACAGTAGTGAGATGTGCTGTAGGTCAGACAGAGGAGTTCAAGGTGGAGGTGGGGCTGCATCAAGGATCGGCTTTGAGTCCCTTCTTGTTTGCTATGGTGATGGACAGGTGGACAGATGAGGTCAGACAGGAATCTCCATGGACAATGATGACATTGTGATCTGTAGTGATAGCAGAGAGCAGGTGGAGGAACACCTAGAAAGGTGGAGGTCTGCTCTGGAAAGAAGAGGAATGAAAGTCAGTCATAGTAAGACAGAATACATGTGTATGAAGGAGAGGGAGGGAAGTGGAACAGTGAGGTTACAGGGGGCTGAGGTCAAGAAGGCGCAGGAGTTTAAGTATTTGGGGTCAACAGTCCAGTGTGATGTGGAGTGTAGGAAAGAGGTGAAGAGGCGAGTGCAGGCAGGTTGGAGTGGGTGGAGAAAGGTGTCAGGAGTGTTGTGTGACAGAAGAGTGACAGCATGAATCAAAGGAAAGGTGTGCTATGCTGTATGGGTTAGAGATTGTAGCAGTGAGGAAAAGACAAGAGGCAGAGATGGAGGTAGCAGAGATGAGGATGTTGAGGTTCTCTTTAGGAGTGACCAGGATGGGCACACACATATTTCTCATGTGTGGGGACAAGGTCAAAGAGGCCAGATTGAGATGGTTTGGAAATGTGCAGAGGAGGGATAGTGGTTATATTGGTAGAAGGATGTTGGGTGAAGAGGCGAGTGCAGGCAGGTTGTATATAAAAAACAGCCTGTGTTTTATAAAAGCCAGAAATTCCGTGGCTGCTATCTGTAACTTTTCATTTATAGAAAAGATGTTAAAAAGAGTAGTTTTGATCCTCTGATTGCCAAGAAAATACATAAGCTGTGTTGGGGAGTAACTGGTTCCTGAAATTAAATTACAAAATAAATGTAACTATAATTATTTACAGTTACTAAGTAAAATATATTTCACTTACAGCTGCTGATTAAAATGTTGGTGATTACAAAGCAATTATATGTGACTATAGTCTTTCCAATCCCATATGTACTGTATGTTTAACATTGATTCAGTCACTTTGCACCTTTTCACCTTCCAGAATGCTTACTTTTGGCATCTATCCAGACAACATGAGTCAGCAAAGCCTGGGACAAATAACACCTTCAAGGGTAAGATGGCTCACAAGGAGCTGCCACAAAATGCCCCCCAAGCCCCCAGAAATCAGTTAGCATTTTTTCCCTTCTGTTTCCCTCACCCTGAAGTCTATGGGTTTTTGGTTAGATGCCTGAAATAAGGTCTGTGGTTAACAAGGCCAGTACATTTTCAACATAAAACTCTTTAGAAAATACCTCACTCCTGATTTATGCATAAAACAAAAAGTAATCAATCATTTAAACATACAGTATAACAGCCTCAAATGGACATCGAATACTATTTAAGCATAACAACCAAGGCACAGAATATGCTAAAAGGGTAACAGGCATAATAAGTGATTGTTATGTACAAATATGTCTATGAATCTAGCCACAGGGGTTTCAAGGCAGTGCAGCTGCAATCTATGGGACCTTGAAAAAACACTGGTGAGGCAAGCAAGTGGGCACCTTAGTTTAGGCTGTGCTAGAGAGGAACCCAGACCCCACTCCCATCTATCCACCTAGCAAATCTTCGCTCCCTAGTCAATAGGATGGATGAGATCATTCTCGTCAACAGGATGAACTCTGACTTTGCACTGTAATATCCCAGTTCTTTTATTGGACAGATCTGAATAACGAAGGAGTCCGTCTTTCTTCATTTTAGCACTGATTTATTTTAAACCACAAATAAAATTACAAAACACAACCCGGGTGGCTCCCCCTTCCAGGCATCCCCATGCAGGCTGCTGGAAAAAAGGAGTCCCAGAAACACAGAGCCTAATACATTTATAAGTTTTGGGCTAACCCCTTACACAGATGAAGTCAGTCCGCAGACTCCATCTCTTATCTAGAGCTCCACGGGCTTGGAGCAGCTGGATTTTACCTAGTCATAACAAAATGAGGAAACTCAATGTGTGTGTATGTTGTCACGTGGTGCGTAGCTAAGCATTCATTCAGACATAATATTCGAACACAAGATTTAATACAAGAAAACAATTGGTACCATGGTTCCCTTTTCAGAATCAACACTCTGCTAACCTTGAAACAAAACAGACTAGAGCAGAGTTTGAATCTTACTAAATTGCATTACTAACACAAGATTCAACACGATGTTTAAGAATGAACTAACTGATTTACTAATTTCTAACAGCACGCTCTGGTGGTTGGTCTAGGGTTGATTAATAGGCTTGAGTCAAAAATCGCTGCCACATCTCCTCCTCCGCCTGTGTTTTGAGGGATGTGACAGTTACTGTGACCAGGTGGAGTGGATTCATTTAGACTGACATATTCTTCCTGCTGTAACCAGGTTTCAGTAAGACACAGTAAATCACTGTGATGTTCAATTATCAAATCATTCACTAACAGACATTTAGACGAGAGGGATCTGATATTTAATAGTCCACATTTAATTGTCCTATTACTTTCTACTATAAGAGGAGTCGTCCTAATTTTAAACATAGCTTTAATTCATTTGAAAGTCTCACTGAGTCTCTCACACCCAAACTGGAAAACTCAAAAGCCAGTTCTATTTGTTATTGTATATCGTCCACCTGCTCCTTATTCAGAGTTTTTAAGTGACTTTCTGTCTGATTTAGTGCTTAGTGCAGATAAAATAATCATAGTAGGTGACTTTAATATTCATGTAGATGCCGACAATGACAGACTCAACAATGCATTCTGTTCATTGTTAGATTCAGTTGGCTTCTCTCAAACTGTAAATAAACCCACTCACTGTTTTAATCACACTCTTGATCTTGTTCTGACATATGGCATCGAAACTGAACACTTAATAGTTTTTCCCCATAACCCTCTTCTGTCTGACCATTTTCTAATAACTTTTGAATTTACATTAATGGATTATACTCTATGTGGGAAACAATTCCACTACAGTTCATGTCTATCTGACAATGCTGTTACCGGGTGCCCATCCCCAGACCAAAGCCGGAAGCTGAGGTGAGTCATGACCAAGGGGGAGCTACACCCAAACTCCCCCATTCTGTACATCCAATGTCACACCAATGTGAAGAGGCGCTTTGTTCCCCGGCTGGAAAAAGGTGGAAGAAAAAGGTGCTTGTGACTCCTGCTGAGCAAGCCGGACCTCCTCCATCTTCAGTGCCTGCCGT
>NW_018128474.1:50891-51851 GCF_001952655.1 Monopterus albus
CACATGATACTGTACCTCTGTGTTCTGAATGTAATGGGATGTATGGATATATACAGTGGTTATTTCTCATCATGTCATATTGTAAATCTTGTGACTAACTTCAATACAAGAGGTTCTTCAGGAGGTAAACCTGGATATAAGGTAAACTTTACTGTTTGCACTTTTGGTTAAGTTGTCACAACCTAATTACATTGGATGTCTCATTCAGATCTAGTAATATCTTTATGTGGATACTAGTACATTCTTCTGCTTATAACACACTTTTCTTCTTATTGACAATGGATGAATGATAGTTCTTTTAGTTTTTGTGTGTTTTTTCTGCTCAGTGTGTGTTAACCCTCCCTGGGTTGCATGTATGGATGTTAAAATCTTTTCCCGCAGAAGTCACAGATTTGCCTTTAAACCCACACTTGTCACCTTCTGATGACTGTGAGATAAAAATATTTTTTCAAATTCTTACTATTTGTTAAAAGGTTGTTCAGATTTAAAGATAGGAGATTTAAGTGTAGTCTACAGAGTGCTACTTTGTAAGGTTAATACAAGTTTTGACATCCTGATAGGGAAATGAGATTTTATGTTAGACTAGTCAATACTATGTGCAGGAGTATTTGCTCCTGTGTGGTCTGTGTTGTTTGTGTTTCCGCTTTGAAGGACAAAGAGGGCCAAAAGGATGGAGAGCCCAAAGTGAGTGCAGGAGATGTCGTGTATGTGAAAGTGTCTCGGAGGAGGAGAGACCCTCTTTGCGAAGGAGGCCCGTACATGGTGAAAGGATAGAGATAGCTTGGAGCTGATCCTGAGTCGATAAGGAGAAGATGTGATCCAAGGGACTCCTTGGATGAGGAGGGAGTTTGAGTGAAGCTGATGCTCACCTTGATGACAAAACTGATTATGACCCAGCTGTGTTCTCATCTATCTGACCCTCATGAGGAGGGAGTGCAAGTCAGAGGTACTGAGGTCAGT
>NW_018128474.1:52310-53157 GCF_001952655.1 Monopterus albus
ATTCAATTGGAAAGTATTGGGAAATTAGCAAATTAGAACTTAGAAATTAGAAAGAGAGTTCTGTCATGTTAAAGCAGTACTTGTAGTGCGTACGAGCATGTTTTTTAGAGTGTAGGGAAATGGTTTAGTGTAGAACTGTTCTGTTAGATCAAAAGGTTGTCTTTGTAATAAAAGTTGATATCTATTTTCCTTTTGGGGTGAGGTAGGAAGATAAGGTTTAATTAGTGATTTGTAGTGCTACTTGGGTTCATTGATTAGTATTAGGAAGTATTAGTATTTGATTAGGAAGTGATGTATTCAGATATATGTGTTTATGAATGTTTCTGTCATGAACTTGTGTCTTACAAGGGGAACCTCATGCTGGTTGTTTATTTTTGTTTATTTCTGTTTACTTTTATGTTCATGTTTGTTCATTTGTCTGAGTGTTATGAATGGGAAGTTATATGTCATTTTATACAGTTGATTTGTTCACCATAGTTAATCACTACTAACGTTGCAAAGGTGTGAGACGTTAGAGACTTGACTGGCTGAGTTGTTTAAGTTGGGTTTCATTAGAGTATGTGAGAAATACTCTGTTAAGGTTAAAGGTTCATTGAGGAGTTGTTGGTTCTGTAATAAGAAAATTATTTTAGATTTAATTTTAGCTGTAGGAAGAGGTCAGTGTTTAACTACAACTGTCAGAGTTTAGAGGCGTTAAAGTCTCAGGCCAACATGGTCATATTTTGATTTTCCCTATTCTGAGCTCCGAAGTTCCATAGTTTAAAAACTATGGAAGGGGGGACTGTAGTGGTTAGCAATAAACCAGATTCCAGAATTGATATGTAATAGAACAGTATGTAGTTCATAT
>NW_018128474.1:53604-57799 GCF_001952655.1 Monopterus albus
TGAACAGTAAACCAGTTCCTTTTGGGGCCCCAGCCGGCTGGGGGGAGACGCTGACTGACTCGGGACTTACAACGAATGACTTGACTGACTGGTGCTCTGACAATCTCCTTATGCTTTATCTATTCCATTGCAAGAGGAGAGTCTCTGTTAGAAGATGAGCCGGCAGCAGGCAGGACGACAGGAGGCAAACAGAAAGAAAACACCAAATGGGTGAAATCAACAGCACAGGAACTGTCAGCTTTGAAATCATGTTTAACTTGTAAATATGCTCCGGCGATGAAGGAGCGTCTGCTCGGAGTTTAAATAAAGACGGGAGGTGATTAGTGGGATGCGCCTCAGCTGTGCGCTTCACCCAATGAGTCACTGATTACCAAATGCAGCACAGATGAGGCGCCAAGTCTGCAGGATGAGAGATCGGGAGAGAGAAAAGAGGAAGAGAGGCAGGTCGTGCCGAGTGGACCTGACATAAATAGTGTGGAGCTAGAACATCCCGACTCCCCACTCATTGTTCTAGTGGACTTTAACATAGCAAATCTCTCCCATGAACTGCCAAAATACAGACAGCACATTACCTATTACCCTTCCGGATTTCCGGTTCTGGTTAGGAGATAGCACTGTTGTTTGTGGCTTGCCGTTGACCCCTCCCATGTGCGTTACTGTTATCTCTATTTTTGGTGACTGTTATTTGGAATGCATTGGCTGTACTAGTTTATGATCGCACAGCCCTTCTTAACATTCGATTGTTCATGGAAAAGTGTCTCAGTGTATTCGGCTGGGATCATGCAAAGTCTCTCCCACCGCCTCTGGCAAAGGTACCGACATACCTTGATTGTCCTTACTTTGCTTGCCCACAAAGAAAGTGGCCTAAGCAATGAGGGAAGAGGGTAGGAGTGGCTGTCAAGCTCGAGACCCTTTGGCGTTTGGCTCCCACTGGCTTCACTTATCTTCGGCCCGTTGGTCCGGACTTCTCGGCACCTCTTTCATGTTGCCGGTTTCCACGATGCCCGAGAGGAGGTATAAACTGGTCCAACCACTGGTCCAACCTCTGATCACTGAGACGTTCTTCCCAGCCACCGAACTCTGCTTCATTGATCCGGATGGGTCTGATTAACGCCAGGTCTCTGGCTAACAAGACTTTTATTCTAAATGACTTTTTTATATTGCGAGAACTGGATTTTATGTTGCTGATCTGGCTAAAGGAAGGTGAGCATTATGCATTTTCTGAACTTCTCCCACCGGATTGTTCCTTCTTTAGCTCCTCACGCACATCAGGCAAGGGTGGAAGCCTGGTGTCAGTTTTTTAAAATTGTTTTAAATGTCGGCAGCTCACAGTGGACTCCTACTCCACTTTTGAGTTACAGCTGTTTGTGCTAGAGCTGTCTTATCCACTGCTGTGTGCAGTGGTTTATTGTCCTAAATTCAACAAAGGTTTTATTCAGGAGCTTTCTGACTTCTTGGGTTTTATCCTGCCAAAGTTTGATAAGCTTTTAATACTCTGTGATTTTAATATTCATATCTGCTGTCTTGATGACCCATTGGCCAAAGACTTTTTAAATATTATTGACTCTTTTAACCTCACTCAGTTGGTGCATGGCCCTACACATGAACTCGGACACACACTGGACCTTGTGATCTCTCATGGACTGCCTGTTTCCATTACCAAAATTTGTGACTTTCAGTTTTCGGATCACTTGCCTGTTTTATTCAATGTTGCTGCTCTGTCACTGGTGGAGAAACCTTTTATTCCTAAAAAATGTTAGACGTACTGTCACTTCTTTTACAGCAGAAGAGTTTTCTGTTCATTTTAAAAACTCTGGTCTGTATTTGATGAATGATGTCTCCTCTCTTATGAATCCTGAGGAAATGTTAAACTCATTAAGTACCACTTGCCATCATATATTGGATTCTATTGTCCCCTCTTCAACGCAGACCAGCCAAGATGCAAGCAGTGCCCTTGCTGAACGCAAATGGAAGAAGGATAAACTTCACGTTTCTCTCCATCATTTCTGGGATTGTCTCTCTGACTATCAGAAGGTTGTAAAATCTGCCAAATCAAGCTACCTTTCCAACATTGTGGTCAATAATCATCATAAACCTCAGGTCTTGTTCAGTACAATTAATTCTGTTATCAACCCATGTAACCTTGCTTCTCATCCTGAGGCATCTGTAGCAGTATGTGAGGGTTTTCTTCAATATTGTACTGATAAAATCACTGGCATTAGACGGTCCTCCACTTCTACTAATCCTGACCCATCTGATATTCCTCTGCATTCTGCTGTCTTTGATCAGTTTGAGCCTATATCCTTGCCCCTGCTATCTGAACTGGTTCACCACATGAAAACATCTCACTGTTCTTTGGATTGTTTGCCAGCTAGACTGTTTAAAGATGTTTTTGACTCTGTTGGGCCTAGCTTTATGGCTCTAATTAATTTATGTTTAAGGACAGGCTCAGTTCCAGACACTTTCTAAAAAGCAATTGTCCAGCCTCTTCTCAAAAAGCCAAATTTTGACCCTTTAGTGTTCTCTAATTTTAGACCAGTGTCAAAATTATCTTTGTTTTATCTGGTTTTAAATCAAAACATAGTACTGAGTCTGAATTACTAAAAATCAGTAATGATATCCTGTTGGCTAGGGATGCTGGAAATTCGGTTTTATTGGTGCTTTTAGATCTCACTGCTGCCTTTGATACAGTGGATCATGAAATCTTCTTATCTCGTTTGGAGCAGTGTGTAGGAATTCAAGGTACTGTTCTTAACTGATTCAGATCTTATCTCACTAATAGAAGTTTTATTAATAATATTGGTACCTGTTTGTCCTCCTCAACTATCCTTTCCTGTGTGGCCCCCAAGGATGTGTGCTTGGTCCCATTCTGTTCTGTTTGTACATGCTCCCACTGGGATCTATATTAAGGAAATACAACCTTTCTTTTCATTGTTATGCTGATGACATTCAGATTTACTTACCGTTAAAGACATCAAGACGGTGTCATTACAGCTGACTGTCACAGACAGTCAAACAGCAAGTCTGTCAGACTTGAAATCATGGTTGGCACTTTTAATGTTAGATCAGCTACTGACCTCAGTACTTTTAAATCATTGCTTAAAACATTTATTTGGCTTGGCTTTTAATACACAGTAGTCCTGATGCATTCCTTTTAATTTTTTTTAACATATGTTAACTGTGTGTTATTGTGCTGTTTTATTTTTATTTGCACTGCTCTTATTTACTCTATTTTAGTCATTTATTGTGATTTTATTCTGCCATGTAAAGTACTTTGGTCAGCTGGATGTTTTTTTTTTAAGTGCTATATAAATAAATTTGATTTGATCTGTCCCACCAGGGACAAAGTCACACTATTGTTATGTAGCAGTACACAACAATAAAAGACGTCTATCGCTCTGTCTCTCATGCAGCCCTCAGACGCTCTGATCACTGTATGGTCCATCATATTCCAATGTACAGGCAGAAACTTAAAGCTGCGGAGCCTGTGGCCAAAACAGTGAAGAGCTGGACTGAGGATGGTAAGTCAGAGCTACAGGCCTGCTTTGACTGCACAGACTGGAGTGTATTTGAGACTGCAGCTACAGACCTGGACTAACTCACTGACACTGTCACATCTTATACAGCTTTTGTGAGGATGTGTGTGTGCCCAAAAAGTATTTCTGGACGTACAACAACAACAAGCCCTGGTTCACAGCAAGACTCAAGCAGCTTCATCATGCCAAAGAGGAGGCTTACAGAAGTGGGGACAGGACTCTGTACAGCCAGGCCAGGAACACACTGACAAGGGAGATCAGAGCAGGAAAGAGGAGCTACTCTGAAAAGCTGAAATTTCATGTTTCAGCCAGTGACCCCTCATCTGTGTGAAGACATCATCCACTCTAAACTGACCCAACTCACTGTGCCTGTCCCCACCAGGCAGTGGATTACTAGCTTTCTGACAGACAGGAAGCAGCAGGTGAGCCTGGGGAAAACCACATCCTGCACCCGGACAATAGGCACAGGCACCCCCAGGGATGTGTGGTTTTGACTCTACACCAATGACTGCATCTCGAAGGACCCCTCTGTTGAACTCCTAAAGTTTGCAGATGACACAACAGTCATTGGTCTCATCCGAGATGGTGACAAGTCAGCCTACAGATGAGAGGTTGAGCAGCTGGGTCCTGTGGTGCAGTCACAACAACCTGGAGCTGAA
>NW_018128474.1:58117-63779 GCF_001952655.1 Monopterus albus
AACAGTCTCAATGATCCCTCTGTAGAACTGTATCAGCAGCTCCTGGGGCAGGTCGAACTTCCTGAGCTGACAGTTTAACTGGACAATAACCCTCAGTGCAATACCTGTAAATGTACCTTGTACAGATTATACGGGTTCGTACAAGTCTCTATTTTTAAATACTCTATTTTTATTTCTATTTATCTCATGTCAATAAGCATTCCTTTGTCTGCATTGTTTACTGCCAGTTTATACTTTATTTTGCATTGTTTGCACTGTTTGTTGCTTGTTAATGCTTGTTATATTACACAGCCTTATGCTAGTTTACTGTTTACTTGCCCCTTGCATGGGGATATGTACATACACATCGAGAGCCAATGTACCAGAGTCAAATTCCAAAGAAGATTATAAAAATATGTACAGGAGCCAGAACTAAGATGTTCTTTCGTGGTGTCATTGGGAGAGGGGGCAGTGGAGTCCTGGTGATCTTCTCCGCAGTCTTTACCACTCTCTGCAGGTGCTTGCGGTCCATTGCAGTAGGGCTGCCATACCAGACAGTGATGCAGCTGGTGAAGATGCTCTTGACAATGCAGCTGTAGAAGTTGCAAAGGATCCTAGGTGACATGCCAAACATACATGTATTGGAAGATTACATGACTTGTACTTTTTTTCAGTTATACATATTAATAATAGAATTCCACATAAGCAGAGAGATTGATGATGACAGTTTACACAACGGGGGAGGAGGGACATTAGTTTCTAAGTGAGAGAGAATCTTAGAACAGTGAAAACAGAGCAACTAAAGTTATATCAGAGCCAGCTTTGGTCAAAGAGCTGCCAGAGCTCAGCAGTTTGTCCTCTCCTTCTCTCTCTATGATGATGCAGGAAGTTGAACTATGCTTTCCACAACTCAACACCTCCTGTATCAAGCCAAAGCGTTGTCTCTCTGACACTGTGTTTATTTATATTGTACTGGCATCCATCTCTCTGCTCACTGCAACTCTCAACATGTTGGTCATCATCTCCATCTCCCACTTCAAGTACTCACATATTTAATCACTTTATGATACTATAGCTGTACATACAGTAACTAAATGACTGAAAGCAACACATTTTTTCTGAAAATGCTAGTGTCATTTGTATTTTTTTATATTTTGAAATACTAATTGATGCTACAAATAATGATATATATGTTACTGTCTGTCCTCTCCAGGCAGCTCCAAACCCCCACCAACCTCCTCATCCTCTCTCTGGCTGTGTCAGATTTCTTTGTCAGCTTCCTCCTGATGGTTCAAATTATGCTCATAGACGGCTGCTGGTACCTCGGTGACATTATGTGTTTGTTGTATTGTGTTTTCGATTCCATTATTATCTCTTCCTCAATAGGAACCATGGTGCTCATATCAATTGACCGCTACGTGGCGATTTGTGACCCTCTGCATTACTCCACCAAAGTCACTCCTAAAAGAGTTAGAATCTGTGTTTCAGTGTGTTGGTTCTTTTCTCTCTTCTGCTTCATTGTGCTGTTTAAAAATAACCTGAATCAACCAGGCAGGTATAATTCTTGTGCTGGGGAGTGTGTGATAGTCTTGACCTTGATAGAACGAATTGCAAATCTTATTTTGACCTTTATCATTCCCATTACACTGATCATAGTTCTGTATATGAGAGTGTTTGTGGTGGCTGTGTCTCAGGCTCGTGCCATGAGGTCTCACATTACAGCTGCCACACTTAAGAGTTCAGTCAGTGCTAAGAAATCTGAGCTGAAAGCAGCCAGGACTCTTGGTGTTGTAATAGCTGTGTTTCTGTTATGCATCTGCCCATACTTCTGTACCACACTTATAGGTGAGCTTACCTTGCTCAATGCCTCATCTGCTGGATTTGTAATATGTCTATTGTATGTTAACTCCTGTCTAAACCCTATAATATATGCCCTATTCTATCCCTGGTTTAGAAAATCTATTAAACTTGTTATTACACTTCAAATTCTGAAGCCTGGTTCCCGTCAGTCCAGCATACTGTAAAAAGTCAGTGTGGAGTGACTGAAATGAGGCCTTTACTCTGTTAAAGAAAATCTCTTTGAGTTTGTTAATGCTGAGTTGGCCATTTAAATGACCTGGAAATCAGGCCTAGTAAAAAAGTGCTACTGATATCTTTTAAACACATATGCTACTGAGAGATGCTGAATTTTGTGCTGCTTTGTCCTCTGGACTTAACAGCCACACTGACCTCTCCTCAGCCTTATAAAACAATGTTTGGTCTAGTTTTAGGTTTCTGGTTTTGTGTCATATGTGAGGGTGGAAATGATTTCTACAGAGCTGCATAAGATTTGATCCACTGGGGAGGTTTAAATAATTTGATTACAAGTGTATTACACATGCAAAACCATTAGCTGTTAAAATGATCTGATCAACTCGATCCTTGAATCATGAAAGTTATGTGCATTTCCTTCCTTAATAATTTAGAGATAACAGACATGAAGCCGATCCTACAAGTTTTATCAAATGCATATGAACTTCCAGAGGGAGGATGACATTGTTAACAGTCCTACCATGATCCTGTTGAGTTCTGCTAAAAATATCGAAATCCCAAAAGCACTTCATTTGCAGACCTTTTCTGTTATTAGCAAGTTTTTTTCTGCTTTTCCATGTTTGCTGAAATATTTTGTCCTGTTTCAAACCAGTAGTTGTCCTTTATTACAATATTGTATAGTCAATAAAAGGCATAAATGCATTGAACAATTATGGGCTTTAAGATTTTTTAAGCTATACCTGCTTCCAGCAGGCCCCGTATTGTCTGCTCAATGCCTGTCTCTGCCTCAGGTTTCAGCGGATATTCTGGTCTCCATGGAGGTCTACAACCCGTTTTCAATTTCACCTCCACTTGTTGTTGAGGAAGAGAAAGAGAGCAGAACCCGAACTACAGAAATCAGTAAGAAAACAAGACCTCGGTTAGAGCACAGTCTCTGAACCAGGTGGAGTGATGCCGGAGAGATGAGTTGTTGGAGAGGGGTTGCCGAGTCGAGTGATGAGCTGAGGTGAGAGCTGAGGTGAGTAGAGAAAGACTGTAGATTGGCTGGCCTAGACGTGATGGTCCTGGAGAGACAAGCTGCTGGAGATGAACTGCTGAGTCGAGTGATGAGCTGATGTGAGTGCAGATCTACTGGCCTACACATGATGGTGCTAGAGAGATTGGCTGCTGGAGATCTACTGCTGAGTCAAGTGATGAGCTGAGGTGAGTTGAGACCGTTGCTGCAGAGAAGCTGACTCAGACAGGATGTTGTCAGCGAGGGAAGCAGCGGCTGTGTTGATAGAAGTTGAAAGTGAGACAGGAGCAAGTGCAATGTGCACTACAGCACACAATGTCGGAGGCAGGGTTCCATACACCAGGTAAAGATCTCAGCAGAGAGTGCAGTAATAAAGGTGATGGTTTTTCTTGCAGGTTTGTAGGAGCCAAAACTTTGCGTCATGAATCAGCGTGTAATGCTGCCGAAAATGTTGGTGAACTCATTAAAAGGCCAGAC
This sequence comes from Monopterus albus, assembly GCF_001952655.1. Taxonomy (NCBI): domain Eukaryota; kingdom Metazoa; phylum Chordata; class Actinopteri; order Synbranchiformes; family Synbranchidae; genus Monopterus; species Monopterus albus. The sequence goes on from NW_018128474.1 coordinate 61,620, forward strand.
GAGGAAATGTAAAACAAAATCGTCTCTTTAATAAGAGAAATAATGCTAAACAAAAACCCATACAAAATGAAATACAAAACTCACGGTCGGTATAACGGTCCAAGATCAGAGCCAGCAAACACATACAGCAGAGGAATCCAAAATACGTAATCCAAAGGGGTAGTCTGATAATCATACACAGTAGCAGCCCGTAGCAAGAGGGCAAGACAGAGCAGAATAGTCACAACACACAATCCAGGTCAAAACACGAGAAATACACAAATCGAATATAATGCTGGAAAGTCAGAGCTGGCGTCTAGAAAAATCTGGCGGGGACTGGTGGGTGAAGGTTGCTTATAATGCGGTGCAAACTATCGGGAGCAGGTGAATCTAATGTGAGTGATTAGTAAAAGTAAAAAGACCGAAACAGAGGTGAAAGAAAAACAGGAAGTAAGGTCAAAATAAAAGCCGGACAGGAAGCAGCGAAACCGAATCATGACACTTTGTGGTCTAGGTACGAAAACGAATTGCAAATATCTTGGTTGAAAATATCTCCATCATGGGCTTGTGTTCCCACATATGTGTCCAATTGAGCTGCTCTCCTCGGCTTCCTCCGGCTTCCTCCATTTCTTGTTTGCCCAAAATCTTTCCCAATAATGCCTTGATGTCTCCCATTGCCAAATTTGTAGCAATAGTTTCCTCCTCAAATTCAGCTATCCATTTCCCAGTACCAACTTGGAGACAGGCGAGGCGCTGCACCAAGCCCTCTAAATCCAACGTCGGCCAGGGCACATTATGTAACTGTGCCCTTTTTCACAAAAGTGGGAATTCTGACCCCTCGTCAGTCACAGCTGAATGCCCTTGTTCTTTGCTGGTGTTAAGTGTAATCACTGCATCCATTTTTCCCCTTTCTTCCTCCGGTGAGGAATAATCCACCCCTTGAAGTTGATGTGATGTCAGAGCTTTCTGAGTAGCTTGAGAGAGCTTCGATTTCACTCCTCTGAGGTCTAATCTCTTCTCATCTTCTGTTGTTAGTTTAGGAGTGGACCCCCTGCCGGGGTCAGGTGAGTGACAGGGGGAGGGCTCCTCCACCTCACCCCACTGCTGACCTTTATCTTTTTCAGCATCCAGCAATATTTTCACAGTCTCATGCAATCCACTTAAACGTCTGCGATCTTTGCTGTGTTGAAGCTGCAGTCCCAACCAAAGAACTTTTGGGCAAATCCCTTAGCTCATCCTCCCAAATCCTAAACTGTTGTTAGATATTAACTGTGTAAGACATTGCAACTTCAGGCATTAACACTTCACTGTGCACACAAGAATATATATATTGTAGAAAACACTAGTATCTTTACACACTATATGAAATGTAATATTAAGGTTCCTGTATGATTACAGCACAAGCACTGTTTGGAAATCCTTATCTTAATATGACACTGTTTTGGAAATAAAAGTGTGGCCTTCATTTGGTCATAGTATGTTCACTTATGTACTTATGGGGAAAGTCTCCATGTATAACTTTCACTACGTGGTGTGTGTGCTTATGAGGAGCTGCTGCTCCAGGGCAGTTACCATGGTTACGCTGTATTAGACGGTTTGAATACACTGTAACTGAAAGCACTGGTATAGTCTTCACTTAGATGGAATGTAACTTTCACTGAGTTTGAGGTATGAGCACTGTTTCATGTAATAGAACTAAAACAAGAATGTAACCTTTAACCATGTTTTAATTAACTACAATGTGTATTTACTGTGATGTGCCTTGAGAGTGATGCTCAGCACTGCTTCCCATGCAGGGAGTTACAGGAAAAGGCAGAATGATTGAAAACAGTAGGACATGGAGATGTCTAGTACACTCTATTGTTTTGTTATTAATGAACTGATAAGGACAAGTTTTAACTTTCTCAGCATTACTGAGTGTTCATGTAATCATTATGTGTATGTGTGCTTTTGATCACAGAAAAGTACCTTAGTTTTAGGGAGGAAGACAGGTGTCATGAGAGAAGTACTGTGTATGGTGGGATAAAAACTTTGGTTGGGTGCTGATTGATCTCAGCTGCATCCTAAGGAATGTAAGTAGGCGGGAAGAGTAGTATATAATACACAATGTTAGAAAGATCAGATCAGATCATTTTGGCTGCTGTTGCTGTGATCTCCAGATGCGCATCTGTCAATAAAGGT
>NW_018128474.1:64632-64914 GCF_001952655.1 Monopterus albus
GTGGGAGCCGTGCGGGCGGATACCAAAGCGAGGAATGGAAGCCAATAGAGGTGCAAGTGCAGGCTCTTTTGGAAGCGATGAAGAGAACAGGGGATGTTAATGTAAAAAAGGAGAAAGATGTTAGAGAAAAAATAAAGGATTTAATGGTAAATCATGGATATGGGATGAAGGGATGTAAACCGTTGTGTGCATTAATGTGGAAAATTAGCAAGCAAAAGAAAGCGCTGAAAACGGAGGAGGAAGAAAGACTTAAGAATGGCTCGGTGTTTAACCGTGGCAAAT
>NW_018128475.1:0-4955 GCF_001952655.1 Monopterus albus
GTATTCGAATCGCGCTGTCCGCGATCGGAGCCATGTCTCCGTGAAGCACAAAGCAGCAGAGCATGTAAAGTCAGAGTTGGTCCTGTTGACGAGAAATATTTCATCCATTTTGTTGACCAGGGAGCGGAGATTAGCCAGGTGAATAGATGGGAGGGGGGTCCGAGTTTCCCTCTGTCGTAACCGCACCAAAGCGCCAGAGCGTTTTCCATGCCGGCGGTGTCTTTTCCAGGTCCCGTATATTGCTGCTGCGCCTCCGATCAGAATGTCCATACAGCATTCATCGTTCGCAAAAATCGGAGGACAGTAGTTTGGTGTGAGTTGTCCGGTATTTAACAGTTCTTCTCTCATAAAAGTAATCCGGGATGAGTTGCACAAAACCAAGAAAACAAAGAAAAACAACAAACACATGAGAGCATGAGTAACCACGACCACCATCACTGTCGGCGCCGGACGTTTGAAGTTGAGACAGGCTTTGGGTGGTCAGGAAGAAATTCCAGATGACTGGGAAACTACAGTGCCTTGCGAAAGTATTCGGCCCCCTTGAACTTTGCAACCTTTTGCCACATTTCAGGCTTCAAACATAAAGATATAAAACTGTAATTTTTTGTGAAGAATCAACAACAAGTGGGACACAATCATGAAGTGGAACAAAATTTATTGGATATTTCAAACTTTTTTAACAAATAAAAAACTGAAAAATTGGGCATGCAAAATTATTCAGCCCCTTTACTTTCAGTGCAGCAAACTCTCTCCAGAAGTTCAGTGAGGATCTCTGAATGATCCAATGTTGACCTAAATGACAAAGGATGATAAATAGAATCCACCTGTGTGGAATCAAGTCTCCGTATAAATGCACCTGCACTGTGATAGTCTCAGAGGTCCATTTAAAGCGCAGAGAGCATCATGAAGAACAAAGAACACACCAGGCAGGTCCGAGATACTGTTGTGCAGAAGTTTAAAGCCGGATTTGGATACAAAAAGATTTCCCAAACTTTAAACATCCCAAGGAGCACTGTGCAAGCGATAATATTGAAATGGAAGGAGTATCAGACCACTGCAAATCTACCAAGACCTGGCCGTCCCTCTAAACTTTCAGCTCATACAAGGAGAAGACTGATCAGAGAGGCAGCCAAGAGGCCCATGATCACTCGGGATGAACTGCAGAGATCTACAGCTGAGGTCGGAGACTCTGTCCATAGGACAACAATCAGTCGTATACTGCACAAAGCTGGCCTTTATGGAAGAGTGGCAAGAAGAAAGCCATTTCTTAAAGATATCCATAAAAAGTGTCGTTTAAAGTTTGCCACAAGCCACCTGGGAGACACACCAAACATGTGGAAGAAGGTGCTCTGGTCAGATGAAACCAAAATCGAACTTTTTGGCAACAATGCAAAACGTTATGTTTGGCGTAAAAGCAACACAGCTCATCACCCTGAACACACCATCCCCACTCTCAAACATGGTGGTGGCAGCATCATGATTTGGGCCTGCTTTTCTTCAGCAGGGACAGGGAAGATGGTTAAAATTGATGGGAAGATGGATGGAGCCAAATACAGGACCATTCTGGAAGGAAACCTGATGGAGTCTGCAAAAGACCTGAGACTGGGACGGAGATTTGTCTTCCAACAAGACAATGATCCAAAACATAAAGCAAAATCTACAATGGAATGGTTCACAAATAAACATATCCAGGTGTTAGAATGGCCAAGTCAAAGTCCAGACCTGAATCCAATCAAGAATCTGTGGAAAGAACTGAAAACTGCTGTTCACAAACGCTCTCCATCCAACCTCACTGAGCTCGAGCTGTTTTGCAAGGAGGAATGGGCAAAAATTTCAGTCTCTCGATGTGCAAAACTGATAGAGACATACCCCAAGCGACTTACAGCTGTAATCGCAGCAAAAGGTGGCGCTACAAAGTATTAACTTAAGGGGGCTGAATAATTTTGCACGCCCAATTTTTCAGTTTTTTATTTGTTAAAAAAGTTTGAAATATCCAATAAATTTCATTCCACTTCATGATTGTGTCCCACTTGTTGTTGATTCTTCACAAAAAAATTACAGTTTTATATCTTTATGTTTGAAGCCTGAAATGTGGCAAAAGGTCACAAAGTTCAAGGGGGCCGAATACTTTCACAAGGCACTGTATGCCTCTTGTCCATTCATCTCTGCGTGATAAAACGCTCAATGATCCAATTTTGTCACGTTTCTGCAGAGCCGTTTTCTGTCAGTACTAAATTTCACGACCTATGAGGAGGAATCACACAGACGCTTCTCAGCAAACTTTAGTTGTAAAATGGATTGCCAGCTTGAAATTTTGAGAAAGGAGAGAATATTTTTTTACTAGTCTTTGTGTTGTAGAAGGCACAATTCTTTTGCAGCGGTGTTTGCGGTCTTGGGTCTCTGTCCTCGTCTTCATCTGAGTCTTCATCATCCGAGTCATCCAGTGAACGACCTCCCATGACAAACAGCACCTCTTGCAGGTTTGGCTGTGGACTCTGAGAGTTGGGTCTGTCCAAATGCTGTGGTGCCAAATCCATTTTCTACAAAAGAAAAAGTTATGACTATTTTTGGAAATCTACTCAGACTAATTAAAGATTAGAGTAAAAAGAAGAGCAAAGCGTGAACTCGCTAACCTCCCTGTGAACTTTTTCCACAGCTTCTGTGCAGCTGGGAGAGGCCTGTACCAGGCTGTCCTTCAACAGGGTGTTAGCCAGGTAATCCAAGCTGAGTAGAGAGAGACGAGACAAGGTGAGAAGTTCAGGCAGGTGGCAGAGCCTAGCTTCCTTGTGGTGTCTAACCCACTTCAAGATGGCCTCCACATGTGTACACTCTGACCGGATTTGTAGTCTTTCATCGCCCAGGCAGGTAACCAGCCTGTCTTTGCCCAACAGCAGGAACTCCTCACCTTGTTCTATAGCCTCAAAGTTCTCCAAGAGGAAGGCCCACGCTTTGGCTACCACCTCGGGGCAGCCGTGGGTCTCCCCAAACTCCATGATTCCCAGGCAGTTTGTTGCATCGATCTGGTGCTGGAGGTATCTGCTGCAAACGGCTCTCACTGTCTGGAACTGCAGTTGGCTTGAGGTGCAGATCAGCCCCTCTACATTGCTCTGATTGATGGTTAGTTTGCCTGTGTAGGCAAAGTCCAGCAAGCAGCTGAGTATATCTGGATCAACATCATGAAGCTCCACACGTGCAGCTATGCTCTCCACAAAGTCCCCTGAGAACATGCAGCGGAAGTACATGCTGCAGAGGGCCAGCACGGCACGGTGACAGGGGAAGTCCCGACCGCCTGCACTCAGCGTTACATCGACCAGTTTGGGGTGAGAGCAGAGTGAACGCAAGCCCTCCAGGATGCTCTGAGGATGGGAGGACAGGCAGAAGTCCAGGTCATCCACATTACGCACCATGGTCAAATCTATTTCAAAATGTACAGGAGGTCAGAAGGGATGTTCAAAAATCAGCTGAGAGTCTACCTGCAAGTAGAGACAAGTACATACAGTAAATGTAAGTCTAAACACTTTTTAAAAACTGATTAGGAAAGCATCAATAATGTAACAGTGAGGTACTGTACACGGTCTTAATCCAAAGTAGCCCTGATAACAGCACATTTTATTTGGAAGACATTTTTGATGTAACTATATAGATACACTTGGGAAAAAGTGGTGTGCGGTAGTAGTTGTGTAGTAATGTCATTCATTACTAACAAAAAGTGGTTTATAATACATTAGTTTTCTTTGAATACAAATTTAAAAAGCCTAAACGGGAATTTGAGAGAAAATTTGAGTCACTGAGTTTAGAATTTAGTTTATGAGTTTCTCCTCTGTGACCTTTCTGAAACAATCTCCTTGATTAAACACTAAAGGCACAACAAAGTGCCTTGTCTTCTAACTGTGGCATCACCATGTTGCTACATGGACTACAAAATACTTTTGGCTCATGATTAGTATGATATGCTGTAACAGTATGACTCGAACCTCCTCTGAAGCCAACAATAAATTACATTTTCTGTCATCTGATACTATGAAATCAAGTAAAGAACTAGCAAAAAAAAAGAAAGAAAGAAAAAAGCAACTCACCACAGAAGAGAATGGAAAAAATGGCTCATCCTTCCAGTAAAAAGGCAGTTTGTAGCTGAGCAGCTGGTTAGATCAACATGGAGTAGGCAGCATGGCGAAACGCTTTTGCAATATCACTGGGACAAACCGCCTGTCGTTATTTTTAGGACTGACAGTGGCGCTGAGCTGAAGTCAGATTCCAAACAACATGCATGTGACACAGCTGCTGTTACAAGGCACGTTTAGCATCTGACCTCAATGGGCCTGGAAGCTAACAAAGGAGATAACGGCAATGATTTTGAATGTTACAACAATTAATTTAGAACACAGCCAAGATAGACACAGTGCTTATCATCCACATCTGATTAAGACGTGAGGTTTTATTTAAGATGCCTTAAGAAGTTAAAGAACATGTAAGATAAATTGAATGAGTCTGAAGACTATCGTAAAAATGATATAATAATCAAGGTAACCAAGTGTTGATTTATTTTGTAGTATTGTTAAAATTGATGTGCTTCCTGTCTGACCATTGCTCATAAGCTTTCTGGAAAATATTTACCATAAGATGCTCTCTTAGCAAAAGAAAAATGTTTTCACCCACCTCACAACACACTAGTTTACTTGAATCACTCTCTTTTGTAATAGGGCTGGGTATGGTGTGAAATGTGATGCCACTGCCAGTCTGATAAGTTTCAATACAAGTATTAAAATATCTAAATATTCTAGTACAATATTTTTTTTACAAACTGTTTAATGTCCAACCTTCTGAATTGCATTGACACAATAAAATAAAGTACAAAAATAACAAAACTATTCAAATTAGGCAATGTCTGATCAACGTAAAAAAGGCTAAGGTACTGGCTAAACATTCAGTGCCAGTCAGTACTTGACAATTGCTAC
>NW_018128475.1:13143-36015 GCF_001952655.1 Monopterus albus
TATGTTCCACAGGCTTTTAAAGTTGCAGTAACCTCTACTCAAAAAGCTTACTCTTGACCGAGGTGTCCTAGCTAATTATATACCAATATCCAATCTCCCATTTATTTCCAAAATCCTTGAAAAAGCTGTTGCAAAGCAGTTATGTGACCACTTGCACAAGAATGATTTGTTTGAGGATTTTCAGTCAGGATTTAGAGTCCATCATAGTACAGAAACCGCATTGGTGAAAGTCACCAATGATCTTCTCCTAGCCTCGGACACAGGACTTGTCTCCATACTTGTCCTCTTAGATCTCAGTGCTGCTTTTGACACCATTGATCACAGCATCTTACTGCAGAGACTTGAACATGTTATTGGGATTAAAGGAACTGCGCTAATTTGGTTCAAATCTTATTTATCTGAAAGATTTCAATTTGTTCATGTTAATGACGAATGTTCCACACAAACTGCAGTTAGTCATGGCGTTCCACAGGGCTCTGTGTTAGGTCCAATTCTCTTCACTTTATACATGCTCCCTTTAGGCAATATTATCAGGAAGCACAACATAAATTTCCATTGCTATGCAGATGATACTCAGTTATATTTATCTATGAAGCCAAATGAATCAGATCAGCTGGTCAAACCTCAAGCATGTCTTAAAGACATAAAGGCCTGGATGGCCTGTAACTTCTTACTTCTAAACTCTGACAAAACTGAAGTCATTGTGCTTGGGCCTGAAAACCTTAGAAATCTGCTGTGTAATCATATAGTTACTTTGGACAACATAGCTCTGGCCTCCAGTACTACTGTGAGGAACCTTGGAGTCATCTTTGATCAGGATTTGCCCTTTAAATCACAAACACAAACCAAGTCTCTAGAACTGCCTTCTTTCACCTGCACAATATTGCAAAAATCAGGAGCATCCTGTCTCAAAGTGATGCTGAAAAACTGGTCCATGCATTTGGTACTTCCAGGCTGGACTACTGTAACTCTTTATTATCAGGATGTCCCAATAATTCCCTAAAAAGCCTCCAGGCTATCTAAAATGCTGCAGCCAGAGTACTGACAGGAACTAGCAAGAGAGAGCATAGCTCTCCCATATTAGCTTGTCTCCACTGGCTCCCTGTAAAATTCAGAATAATGTCGTGGCTAGAGTGTGATGCCGACTAAAATTAATTCAGACAAACCATCCCAATTTAAAGGATCATTTAATATTACAATTATTCTGGATAGAGTAGTATTTAAACAGATAATCTTGTAGTTAGGGAAACAGAGGACAGGAACTCTCCTCCTGCAATATGATAAAGCATTAAATAAGAAGATTGTCAAAAGTGTCAGTCCAGTCAGTTGTTGTTGGTCACGAGTCAGTCTTTCTGTCAACCCACAGTCAGTTGTCAGTCTCCCCCCAGCGGTGTCCCCCAAAAAGCACACGGTTTACCATCCTAGTAGCATTTTCTCTCTTTCTCCCTCTCTAACCCAGCTCTCCTAGCCTTTTATCTGCTCACACTTATACAGTCTTCCATGGCCTGAGCATGAGACACAGTCCCATGCCAGCCACCCACACGCACCTTCTTCCGGGCATTGTCTAAAAATGTCCAGTACATGAACTTCTAGGTCGCATTGACCTAGCGCACATTTCCTTTTTCTAAACCTGAACAGAGCAAATAAGGCTGCAGCTATCTATTCCCTATCTAAGGAGGAAGTCACTCGGGATGTTGACCCATAGGTCAAACAAGGGGGACCCAGCCCAAGATATTCTTGCTTGAGCAAGAAACAGATCAAGCTTTTGTAAACACTTAGCTCAGCCTTACATAACTATTACAAATAATATCTATATATGAAGTAGATACTGTTACCTCTGGAACCTTGTTTATTTTTAGCCACTACATAATCTTTCCATTACTAAAGTGAATATTTGAAGCATTTTTGGATAGGTAACTCAAGTAGGGCTACAACTATAATTATTTTCTTTATTGATTATTTAGTCAGATAAAATGTGTTGCCTCTCACCCAATGTCAGCTGGAATAGGCTCCACCCCCACCGCAATGGCTGAGGCTTTAACTATCACCCTCCCCTCCCCTCCCCTCCTCTCCTCTCCTCTCCATGCTTCTTTATGCCGCCATTACACATCACTAACCTTGTGTCTCCTCTCTCCCATAGTGTGTCCTCTCTCTCTCCCTGTACAGTTCTGCAAGTTGCCCTGGCTCTGGAGTTCTGATGAGCAGCTATCGGCCACATTGACCTGACCAGTGTTTGATTGTTTGTTGTGTCTTGTTGCTTTTCTTCTTTTGTCTCTCCTTTATCCACTCACCCCAACTGGTCGAGGCAGAAGGCCGCCCACCAAGAGCCAGGATCTGTCGGAGGTTTCTTCCGTTAAAGGGAGTTTTTCCTCCCCACTGTCGCCAAGTGCTTGCTCAAGGGGGATTTGTTGTTTTTTTTTCTTCTCTGTAATAATAGTGATAACAGTAAGGTCTAGACCTTACTTTGTAAAATATCCTGAGATGACTTTTGTTGTGATTTGGCACTATACAAATAAAATTTGATTTGATTTGATTTGACTGGCCAGTGTCTGTATTGTGTCCATATATTGTTCGTTATGTGTACAATGTACTCAGAAAATAAACATTTAGGAAAAAAACACAAACATTGGGCCTCATGCAAGAACATTTTCATATTCGTTTTCTACATTTCTCTGAGTTTTCCTCTGTGAGGTTTGTTTCAAATTGGGTTCACTAATCTCTGTTAAACTCAGTGTGGAGCTGTGAGGTTAAAGTCGCAGTTCAATAAAACAAAAAAATAAAGTAAAACTGATCATTACACAGTTACTGCCTGAAATAAACAAAAACAAAGTTTACATTATTGAAATTCCATTTTTATTTTGTTAGGTTTTTAAAAATCTGTTGATAAAATATCACCAAGTCTCACTTTGAGAATCTCTAAATGTTAAACCCACCTTGACCAGAGTTCACCTTTAAGTACATCCTGAACACAATCATTCACACAACTACACACAGTTACATCCTATTAGTTTCCTAATTTGTGTTTTCTTAAGTCAACTTAACTTGTTAGATGTCCACATCTCTTCATGTGATGGTTAGTGTCTTATCTGGTTTGACGCCTTCGTTCTGTAAATGGTCTTATACTTGTATAGCATCTTTCTACAGCACACTCAAAGCGCTTTCACATTATTCGGCCATTCGCACTCTCAAGCACTCACGCATTCACACACCGGTGACATCACCGGGAGCAACTTGGGGTTCAGTGTCTTGCTCAAGGACACTTCGACATGTTGACTGGACAAGCCGGGAATCGAACCGCTAATCTTCCGGTTAGGAAACGACCCACTCTACCTCCTGAGCCACAGCCGCTCCTGTTCTGTCAGGATAATGTCGTTCACCAGGGTTTGTCTTATGAAGGACTCTGTTCTACAGACGTCGGTGAAGATGCTCGGAGTGAATTTCTAGTGTCTTTGTGTAAAATCAGTGAGAGAAGTCCAGTCACCTTCCTGCTCAACATTAAACTTTGATGAACCAGTTTGTTATCCACACATCATCTACATTTGGCTTTATCCAGTGTGTTTGACAAAGTGGCGGCCTTGTTAGCAGGCTCTACCTGTAAACAGCCAGGATCTCTCACACTGTGGCTTCACGACTAATTTCACATTTAATGATGAAAACTAAAATGCTACACAGTAAAATATGTACAGACATTCAATAGGACTCCTCTGTCATTTCCTGTGGAAGCTGAGGGAGCTCGAGGTTGATGATTTATAGTTCAGGCTCATCATCTTCTGGAGCCAATTGACTCGTTTTCTCAAGGAAACAGTTTCTGTGGATGAAAAATGAATATCCTGGAGAACCTGAAGAATAATCGGCAACCAAAGCCGCTCTCTCAGGCTCCGTACATCTGCAGCAACAGGAAATCAGAGTTTGGCTCATTCTTGTCAAGTAAAAGAGAATAAAACACATTTTACACTTAAGTGAAAATTCATCCATTCTGGTACACATGTAAAACTGCTCTGAGTTGAAGTCAAAGTATTTCAAGTCAGACTGTTTTCAGCCGACTTTCCTGTGGAGATGTCAACTTGAAGTGAGACCTGGTGAAGCAGCCAGAAAACCTTCCTGCTTGGTTCAAGTGGAAATATAACACTCATATTTCTTTTAAGCACATTACTCGGTCACTAGGCAAACACAAAGGTGTCTCTACACCACTACCCAGAGCGCACTGGTCCACCCAAACAGCCGCTGGAAACTCTCCTCCTCCTTCTATGTACACAACAAACCACAGTGCAGCTGCCCCATGACGTTAGGCTCAGCACAAACCTTTACAACAGCAGACAAAAGAAACAGTTGAACATTAGCTTTCATGGCCCAAATGTTCCAAACAAAAGGTTCTGACCTCAGAAAAGATCCAGTGTGGAAGAATTGGCAGCAAAAACATATTTACATGAATAAATATCTCATAAAGCATCTTATTAAAACAGAAGAAGGCTCCCGTTATAGTGAGAAACTGTTTTGTCATGGTGGCAACAATACGCAGCTGCAGCTCAGAGACTTTAAAATGTCTAATAATCTAAGTAGCTTCCTGCTTTCAGTGCACAGAGCTGCAGAGCCATGGCACCGCCATCTCGGGGTGCTGCTGCTCCGTAGTACCAGACTGGTCCATAGAAGTTATGAGCATAAATATAAAATTTCTCATAAATATAAAATGCTAATTACAAGAAAACATTCACACCCAAGTGAATACAGTGCGTTTCTGCACATTAAGTCTGTGCACATTTGAAAATGTTCATTTGTTTAAGATGTTCAAAATCCCTGATTTTATTTCCATAGTGCTCCCGTTTTTAGTACCACCCAATAAAATAAAGTAAATGCTGATGAGAGAGGATGCAGAGGATAAAAAGCTGGACCTCACACAGGGCGTTTCAGTTTGTGTCACTAACGTCTGGATCTCTCTGCAGCATTGCTTCCTGGCGGCACAAACCGAGATGGATCAATTAAATACCTGTTAAAGATTGTCTCTGTGGGTTCTGCTGAGAAAATTCTGTCTCGCCACCAACAGGTGGCTGTTTGGTTTCCAGCTTGTCAAACAAGTCACTGCAGCTGGTGAGACGTTTTCGGAAACATCCAGTGTGTGAGCTGCTGGTCTGAGGCTGGCTCTCCTGCAGCCAAGGTTCAGTTCCAGTGGGGCTGCACGCCAAGCAGCTCCCAGTGGGAATGTGACACAACACTGACAGTGAAAACAGCTAAACTACATACTGCCAGCAGCCCGCTGCTGCCCTCTAGTTGACAGGAGCAGCACCCAGGCCCAGGTACTCGAGGTTCTCTGCTGCCGGTTGGAACATGCCAGTCCTGGCACAAGCGGAGTTGGCCTGGGGCACAAAGCTGGCCTGGTAGTCTGGGTTGTCGAGACTGTTGCTGGCGGCCAGTGGGAGCGAGCTCTGGGCAGTGTTCAGGTATTCTGGCCCCTCAGGAACTTGACTGGAGAGCTTCACATCCTCCTGCGTGGAGGGGAAGGAGGCTGCACTGCAGTCCACACTCAGGTCCTCGTAGTTGGGATTCAGAGCCTCCAACTGCCTGCAACTCCGGCTGGTTTCACTCACAGTCTGGTTCATGTAGTCTGAAAAAGATTGGGGATGATTTATAAGGTTATAGAGCAGTAAACCTGTTCATTTTGTTTTTTCTCTTCTCAGCTCTGTAGTTCACATTCAGACGTTCCTGGTGATGTTCTGTTCTTAAAAAATGCTGTACCGTGGCTGGTGACGTTGTCTTTATCCACCATGTGAGTGGGGTCAGTGATGTACCGCAGAGCGACGCTGTTCTCCTGGGCGGGGGGGTTGTTCTGTGGTGGAAAAGAGATGCAGTGAAATGAGGTGTAAAACAAACACTTCTCTCTGTGTGTGTGTGTGTGTGTGTGTGTGTGTGTGTGTGTGTGTGTGTACCATGGGGCTGCAGGGACTGTTGTCATGGTTACTCATTCCTTTGTAAGGCAGCAGGTATTTGTCAGCATCGACCACGTCCTCCACGCCGTCCGAGCTCAGCATGCGAGAGTAAAACCTTCTGTCTGAGGGACTCGGAAGCTCGCCCTGAGAGGGGGCAGGTCAGATAAGTGTCAGTCCTGCAGGCCGAGACAACACTTCTAGCTCTGTTTTATAAATGATGTGTGCAGTGAGTTTTCCGTGGATGGCTGAAATGCTCACGAATGTTAACTTTGTGAGCACCGTGTTATTTTTATTGACAGAACACAAACAAAAGCTCCAGTGGCTCCAAAGCAGAATGTTCCTGAACTAAAGAGCAGACCTCACTCACACACACACACTTGTGGACAGCATACCTGTATGACCAGGTATCTGGATGGGTCTCTGGCCATTTTAGAGAACTCAGCGATCAGCTCTCTGAATCTGGGGCGACTGGAAGGGTCAATCATCCAACCTGAGGAGAAAGGAAGGCGTCACTGGTGTAAACAGCTCCTCAGCCGGACCCCCGGCCGTCCGCTGCCCCTGGCTCTACGTGTTCAGGATGAACTTTCTGAGCGTTAATGCCATCGGGTCAGAAGAGTTCTTACATTTGACCATGATCATGTAGACGTCGATGGTGCAGATGGGGGGCTGAGGCAGCCGGTCTCCTCTCTCCAGCACCGAGGCGATCTCACTGGCTGGGATGCTGTCGTACGGCTTGGAGCCGAACGTCATCAGCTCCCACACTGTGACACCTGCAGACCACACACACCCTCTGGTTTGCATGGTTCTATTAACAGGGGCTTATCGTTGCCTGTGATGTTTTTATTGGACGGCACAGTTATATTGTTCTGTGTTTATAGCTCTATAAATAAACTATTATTATTGTAACAGGTGCCATAAGAACAAGGAGATGTTGCCAAGACAACCAACCTAAAAGCAGAAGTTCTTCAGTTTGCTTAAACTTCTAATGTTTTTAAAACACGCTCAGGTCTGGTTGCTGTTTAAAAACCAACGGAAAGCTGCTAAATGCAACATCAGTACACAGTGAGAGCAGGTTCTCTGAAATCAATTGCGTCCTTGAGCAGGCTGGAGAGCCAGGGACTGACTCACCGTAGCTCCAGACGTCACTCTGATGTGTGTAGGTCCACTGGAGGATCGACTCCAGCGCCATCCATTTAATGGGAACCTGCAGAGGCCAACACACTTCACACAGTGCTACTCTAATCAAACGGACATTAAATGGCAAAGCTTTGGTCTGTTTCTCTGCACATTTTCAGTGTAGATATAAAAACGAGGGTAAAATGCAGCTGTTTGCTTCAATCAACCAATCAGCTCATTCACAAAACAGCAATGGACTGTTCGCGTGTTTATGTCAAATCTGTGCTGCATTTGAGGAAACCTGAAAGACCCAGAGTCTCAGTGATTTCAGCCGGTTCGGTCTTTGTCACAGGATCAACCCAAAGGTTTAAAACGCCATCACCGTCATTTCTTAGTGTTCAGTATGCACACGGTCCAGGAGGGTGTAGCACAAAGATATATGTTTTAAATTAGCCTCCATGCAGGGTTTTGGTCCTCACACGGAGAGCCAGAGCGACACACACACCTTTCCTCCGTCAGCGTGGTATGCCTTCTCATCAGCCGTCAGCAGTTTGGCGAGGCCGAAGTCGGTGATCTTGACGTGGTTTGGCGTTTTCACCAGGACGTTCCTCGCTGCCAGGTCTCTGTGCACCAGGTGACGCTCCTCCAGGTAGTTCATCCCCTGCACATGCACACACAGATTAAAAGTGGGTGTTAGGAGCTGGCACAGCCTCATGCATCCTGAACACTGGCGCTCTCTCCCTTACTGGATGTTCTGTATCAATTTGATTCACTGCTGAAGCCCTGTGTGCTGTGTCAGCACAGTGGCTTCATTCAAATGTTGTTCACGCAGCTGTGGACGCACACTCCCAAGCACAGACACATCCACGTCTGTGTCCATCTGAGGACACAGACATCAGGGAAAGCATTTACAGAGTGGGAGGGTCTTCATAATCAGAACCGCTGTAGGATGTGCAGTTTCATTGGAGCTTGTTTGGGAGTTTCCCAGTACTTATAAGATCAAAATGAGATTTAAGATCGAGTGAACAGACTAACGAGGCCCCACATGGCGCACACACCCAGGCCAACCAGCCTCGGCAGGCAGACGGAGCTCTCACCTCTGGACAGAGGGAGAGAGATGCTGCTGCTTTTCCAACATTATCTGGGCTCACCTTGGCGATCTGGACACACCAGTTCAGCAGCCACTGGGCTCCAATGCTGTCCTTGTGGCGCTGGACGTAGTCCAACAAGCAGCCATACGGCATCAGCTGCGTGACCAGCTGGACCGACGACGTCAGACAGATTCCCAGTAGACGACACACGTGAGCGTGGTCCACGCTCGCCATCACATAGGCCTCCTACACACACACACACACACACACACACACACACACACACACACGTGTTAGTGTCTGAGACATTCACAATCAGTAGAGAATGTTGTGGAAGTGAATGTAGGAGGAAGGAAATTGGGGGTACAGAGCCGTTTCCTAAACGTGGCAGTACAGTCATAGTAATCGTTGCTCTCTTTTGCTCTTTGAGTCATAACCTTGTTTTTTCAACCACGTTAATCATTTGTAACCTCAGACCTTGTTGCTGTCAGGGTTCTATGTCCAGCGTGAGTTCATTAGAGGCAAAGAAGAAAGTCAGATCATGTTGTGGTTGTAACCAAAGGGAACAGAAGGGAAGAAACAACAATTATTTATTGTAAGATAGTTTTTGTGATGAGTGCACCAGAGGAAGGGAGTAGGAAACAGAAGAGCAGAAGCGAGCAGACAAAGGGTGAGGAGATGGAAACCAGGGAGAGGACTCTTACATCCAGGATTTCCTGGTTGGCTTTCGGTGAGGTTGCCTCTCTGAGAACTTTGATGGCCACCGGGATCCTCACACTCTCTCCCTCAGGGATCCATAGCCCCTAAACATACAAACATCAGCATCATCGGCACACCAACGGCAGCACACAGCTGTTCCAGCAAAACAGCCCTGAAGGGGTTTGTCGCCTGCATCAGTCTTCACCTTGTAGACAGTCCCGAAGGCCCCAGAGCCCAGTACCCGGATCTTCTTGAACTCCATCTCCTTCAGGACCCTCAGCAGCGCCTGGTTTGGAGCTTCACCGCTCGGAGTCAGCGGCTCCACCAGCTGACATTCCACAGATACAGGATTCAGACAGAGGTCAGAGGTCATTCTCCGACATTCAAGGATAAAGAAAACCTCAGCACTGCGACTCTATCTGGACAAACTGTGACTGTCATAAAGCTGGAGAGTAAGGTGCCATGCTCTGTGTGTGTGTGTGTGTGTGTGTGTGTGCGCAACAAAACATTACCACATAAACACATGGTATAAAGAGTTTTGCTAATACCAACCCCTCCCACCTCTCTCTCCTGCAGCAGGCGGCGCATTGTCCTCTTCCTCCGGATTTGTCGTCGCCGTAGCAACACAAAGATGATCAGTGACGCAATGACAAGGACCAGGAGCCCGACAACCACACCTGCTGCCAGCGTGGAGTGGACAGCAGCACTGGGAGAGCACAGAAGGTGTTACAGTATCCTGACGTGCGCAGCACAGTGCACATTGTCATCTAAATGTGTGACTTCACCTTGTCTGCTATTAAACTAATGTTGTAATGAACGTAAAGTCCAGTGTTAACAGCGAATTCCCACAACTCCCATTCAGATCGACTTTGCTAGTATCACACTGAACCGCATTTACATTCACATTTAAAACAGCAAAGCAGAAACTGGGTCGACCCCCAGCGCGCTGAGGAAGAAGTTGCAGTGCGAGATCAAATCTGCCGTGCTTAGAGGAAAACTCGGCTAAATGTACTGTTCTCAGCTTCCATAGATCTGAATTAAAATTGATAATTATTGCAGAGTTCCCACTCGCTGCCATTCAAACTGGGCCAGTGGGACTCTCAGGGGCGTCAGCCCGGCAACTGACAGGAAAGATGCAGCCTCATGATGAACACGAGGAGAATGAGTGAACACTGCACAGCCACAGACTGTCGTCCACCACTGAAGTCTTACCCCGAGCATCCTGATAGGCCAGGACCCAAACACCTGCAGACACAAAGACAAACACCTTCAGTCAGATGCCAGCCACTCGCCTTGCTTTGACTTCAGCAGTGCTGCACACAGCCGGGACTCAACGCGGGCATGCGGCTCACCCCTGGGTGCAATTCTGGTGGCAGGGCTGGCACTGGCCCGTGCTGTCGGCGTATTTCCATATCAGAGTGTCTCCATCTCCTGGCACGCCGTGGGGGCAGTGGGGCACGCAGTGAGGCCCATCCTTAAAACGGGCGCACTGGGAGCACTGGTCTGGACCCTGCAGGTGGGGGGTGGGGGGGTAATACAGCATCTGGTCAGCTGTTACTAATTAGAACAATTCTCCTGCTTTGTTAGTCTCATCTTCTTGTACCACTGGACCGTACACAGGGAAAAGCTAAGGAGCAGCATCTGAACTGACCGGTCCAGTGCAGGTTGGGACCCCGTCCTTCAGCTCACACTCTGAGTGACACGCCACACATCTGCCGGTCACCTCAACCTCCCTGGGTTCGCTGCACAGAAACACCCAGTCACAGGTTAAAGCTTTTATACAGTGTACGAAGTAAACTGTCAAGTCAAGGCAGGTATTAAACACAGCCTGACTGTGATGCTTCACTCTGTGGACGAGCTCAGTGAAGGCACCGCCTGCTGTCTGTGTCATCCAACTTTAATCTAGTGGTGGGAAGAACTTCAGTCCAGTTCTAAGAAACCAGCTTTTTACTCCATACATGTGATACATGGATACTTCAACAGATAAAATCTTAGTTTATCATGAGTAACCGTTGTTGTCCAACATGCTTAACTGTGTATAAAATGGGTGAAAGTGACTCCACAGACCGGCTACATTACACAGTTTACATGCTACGTTCATCAGTAATAAGAAATGGCTTAGCGTGCGTCTACTCTACACCCTCAGTGCTTTTAGCCAATAACAGTTACATGTTTTCACTGAAGTCACACGTCTGAGCTCACACTGGTGTATTTGCATTCACAACTGAACATCTTAGATCCACTGTTTTCAAACATGTCAGACTAGTTTTTAGAAAGCTATGTACTCTGACACTCCCAGAAATACTTTCAGTACATACCTGACAGCACTCGCGTTGTGCAAGTACTGATGTGCACTACGACACCACTCACTCTGCATTACCCTCACTACCACTTGCACCTTACTGCGACATTTCAGGACTTAGCAGTACTTCACATTACATTTTGTAGTAATTTAAAACACTTTGTGTGCAGAACGGGAATGGAGGTTGTCCCTGACACATCTAAACTGGCCATCTCTCACTGCTTCCTGCCAGAACCACCTGGTGCAGCTCTCCTCACCCCTGCAGCAGGTTGCAGGCGGACACACAGCGCCCCCTGCGGTCCAAGTGCTGACAGGAGACGCACATGGTGGGACCTGGACCCCAGCAGCCCCCGTCTGTGCACTCCGAGTCACAGGTGCGGTTCTGTTGTTCTGTTTGAGGATGACAAGAAAAAGGGTGACGTGACCTGTCTTCACTAAATATAGCCCTGAGCCTGACACACACTCACCACAGACGTCGGGCGGAGCATTATTATGCATAGTGATGATCTGGTCGCTGGATCTGAATAGGCCGCTCCACTGCTTGGGCTGGGTGTAGCACAGCTGGATGTTGTCCTTCAGCACCACCTTCCCGGCACTCACCTCCTTCAGGGAGCGCAGGCCCAGCCAGCGGAGGTGCTTCGCTCTCACCACGGCCAAACTGTGCTGACTGTTACAGGAAAGACTCTGTGTGAGTGTCGGTTCAAAAACAAACACAGTTTGTCCTGGTCTGTGGAGGTGGGGCGGTACTGGCCTCCAGCTGACGACACTTGAGCTGGTCCTGGTTTATGAGTGGTCGGTCCCACAACTGTCTCCTAAGTTCATATACAACTAATTTAGCAAATGGATTTTTTAGGAAAATTAACACCATCTAGATTTTTGGATAAACACAGAAACCAAATGTTTACACTGAATGAATCCATGTAAAGGTTCCGATCAATATGTTTCAGTTGTTTTCCTACAGCATCAACAGGTGGCAGCAAAGTCACGGTGAAGGATTGGATGCTTCTGGTCAGATGCACACAAAGCACTTGGGTCAGTGGAGGTTTAGGCTCAAAACAGGACATGTGGAGAACAACATGTGAGACTGAGGCCCGTGGACCCTCGTCTCCGGGGTCGAGTTTGCTATGCAGGGCTCGGTGCTTTAGGCAGACACTGGCATCAGCTTGTAAACTGGACAAGAATGAAGCACGTTGCAGAGTGAGTGGAGCCCTTGGATGTGGCTGAGGGACTGCGGTGACTCTCACTGCCAGCACTTCGGTTTATAATCCGGTAACTGAGAAACACAAGTCTACACCTCAGAAATTCAGCTGGTATTTCTAAAGCGACATGTCTGTCCCCAATGACGTGGAGCTGAGACTCACGCTCGTGTTGTTCTTCCTCTGATGATCTCCAGGTTCTCGAACACTGACAGGGAGCTCAGATTCTGAGGAGCAAACACTTCTCAGCCGGGGAACTGTGATGATCTCTGCCCTACCAGTGATCTCCCTCACAGTCCTGAAGTACTCCAGCTTATCTGGGTGCATGGGCGGGATTTTGTAGTGCGCATCCCTGAAACAACCAATGAGAAGCACAGGTGACACCCCCGCAGGTCAGGGAATTAAATTTAGCTTTAATTAACGTTAGACATGTAGAGCGGCTGAAGCCAGGCTGACTTTTCTTGCAGGTAGACTGAGGTGACCCTACACAACTAAACCACTGACTTGATAAACACACTGGTTGTTCACAGTGAAGCATGTGAACCACCCACAGCAACCAACAAATTCATGACACGTTGCTGCTGAGCAGAGTGTCGCACCCAGCGAAGGAGGTTTCGATGAGTGAGATGTCCCCGTTGATCTTGGTGCAGTTCCTGAAGGACTCGATGTTGGACGCGTTGACTGCCATGGTGTTGATGAGTGTGCCAACCCCAACTCCGTCACAGACTGGAGGAAAAACAAAGTTCTATCAGCTCGTTGGGTCAGTGCTAAAGCCTCTTTTTCTCTGTGTGTCTCCGGGTCTCTCTACCTTTAGGACAGGGGCCTTCGCAGGCTTTGCAGCGTTGAACTCTGTTCTCCTCTACCTCGTACATCCCAGCGCTGCAGGTTCGTACACAGGACCCTTCTGTCACTACGTAGTTGCCTATACACAGACAAAAACAGTGCAGGTTTCCATTCATGTCAACCAAAGGTTTAACGAGTGCTACTGTACTTCAGTAGCCTGTGATTAGTAACTTCTGTTGTCCCAATGTGGACCCGGGGCCACTGAATCATTTGGATGTTACCTGTCCTGTCCAACGCCATCACAGTGTGACTGTAATAAAAGCTGCAGCCGACAGGGAACGAGCTGATGATTACTAGAATACATACATATTAGAATGAACCACGACAAACAAAGTGTTTAAAGTCCATACGCGGGCACTTTGTGACGCAGGTCGCCCCGTAAGTGAACTTGGCATTGGGGTTGTTGACCACCTGGTGGGTTTTGGGGTCGTAGAGTTTCAGCGGCGGACAAGCATCTTTACAGGTCCCGTCATCATTGAAATCCCGGCAGGCCTGGACAGGAAGCGGAGACACAGAGACAGACTGCGTTTACTGTAACAATGTCAGTGGCTTTTTCTGTTTTTCAGGAGAAAACAGGTAGGTGCTGTATGAGAATGAGTCCACACACACACTGACCAGACAGTTCGTGGCATGAGGTCCTGTGCAGCCTGCAGCACAGTGCTCGTTGCAGCAGTCGGCTGGCCCGGGGCCTTGACACCTCCTGCTGCACTGCTCTGCACACTGCAGCTTGGTGACTGCAGCAGACACACACAGACGCTCTTTACACTACAGCTCCACTAACAGGAACAATAACAAGGTTTTCTTTTATTTGCTGTAGAATCACAACACAGTTGAATCAGTAAACATGGATCTGTGGAGGGGACGGCAAAGCCCAGGGGGCTCAAACCAAGGTGGAAGGTCTGTGTAACCAACACCCGACACAAAAGGAGCAAATGCACAACAACCAGACCATGAACAGAAATGTACAAGCAGAACCAGGGAGAGAGAGTTTAACTGGGGGTGTGTGTTTACATCTCTGGCAGTGCTGAAGTCCCGGCGCCCAGCAGGAACCGTTAACACAGCCCGGGTCGCACTTCTCACCTGGACACACACACACACACACACACCCTGTCAGTCACAGCCTCGGCTGAATGAGTAAAATATGTCTAAACTCCTGCAGCTTGGTCTCTGTCCTCCTACATATGCGAGCGTAGGCGTCCGTCTTAAAGAACATGCTGGGACTGCTGGCTTTGTCCACGATGTCCCACCACTCTATGGTCTCAGTGTTACACAGCAAGGGATTGTGGGTCATCTTTACCCCACCCTTCAGAATCTCTGTGAGAAGAAGAAGACGGAGACATGTCAGAAGCCAAGACTGGACAGTAAGAGACAAGCAGCAGGGTTGTGCTGCGTGGTGTGGCCTGAAGGTGGGCTGCCAGTCGGACACGAGCGGAGCTACCGTTGGTGGTTTTCTTTAGCCAGTCCAACAAAAGGCCACGTGTTGGATCGACACAGTAACAGCATCTGAACTGTTTTGTTTCCTGTCCCATTAATCACATCACATCTCCTCAGCTTCACTTACAATCAGATGCTTGAAGCTCTAAGGCCACGTTCACACTGCAGGCTGATGTTACTCAAATCCGATCTTTTTTCCCAAATGTGACCCATATCAGATTTCCTTATGACAGTGTGAACAGCACAAATCCGATTTTTTCAAATCCAGCCCAGGCCACTTTCATATGTGGTCCTAAATCGAATACATATCCAATGTTTTGCAATGCGACTTCAGTCTGAACGGCCATGTCGCATTTCAAATGCGACATGGCCAAATGCGTTCACGTCACAATTCTGCGCTGGAGGAGGTGAGGCCATAAGCAATATTTGTGCTCTCCTTCTTCTTGATATTCTTCTTCTTATTATTTCTTTATTTCGATTGCACATTAACTGGCACATCGCTACGCACATGCTATCACGAGCCGCATCCATTTTTATTTTCACAAACACAGTACACTGCGTCTGACGTCACGTCCTCTTCTGCGCATGCGGGTCACCTCAGGGCCGTATACCGTTCACACATGAGACAGATGGCAGTCGCATTTAAATGACAGTGTGAACAACAGTGCAAAAAAATTGGATTTCGGCAAAAAATCCGATCTGAGCATTAAGACCTGCAGTGTGAACGTAGTCTAATATTACTGTGATCACGTGATGCAAGGCCGATACTGTCACACAGCTGCACTGTTACGTTTGACACTAAGTACATTTTCTTGATAAAACTTCTGTGCTGTTTGCCAAGTTGGATTTTCAGCACAGGACTTTTGCTTTCACCGACGCTGTACTGGCATTTTTCTAACTGTCATTCATTTTTAATACATGTACAGGACAAATTCACAGAAAAACGGCCGTGTATAAAGACCCATCTGTTTCTAGAACCATTATCACACACTGTCAACGCCGCAGCTCTAGTTTCTAAACGTGCTCCACCTGCAGCTCCACAGCCTCCTGCCGACAGAGTGCCGCCCCCGCCGACAGAGCGCACCCTTTACATGCAGCTCGCTGTGCAGGCATTGCTCCAACAGGGTGCACAGTAACTATGTCACCAGCCAGAGCCTGGTGGCTGCGCTCTATTTCCTGCTGCCAAAGCACAATCTGGTGTTGACTGAAGGCTTTTGAATGGTGTGCAGACCCCACCCACCAGGCTGGCAGCCAACACAGTGAGCGAGGTGAGGTCACTGTGACGGGAGACACAAGGAAAGCTCAACCAGGAAGTGAAATTCAAATGGCTACACTTGAACCAACATTCCCACAGTCATATAAAGAGGCTGTAAGATGGTGAGTTTTAGTTTTAAAGGTCAAGGAGTCCTGTCAGTGGAAGGGCCCTGAGCAGGTTCTCAGGAGTCACTGATCACTTTAGTAACGTATCTATAGACAGGGCCGACCTACATCAGTGTATCTGGTCCCCTTAGGATCCCCTTGGATCCGTGTGTTTGGACGGCTCTGCTTTCCCAGGGCCCCTTGCACTGCTCTCTGTGATGTGTTGTTTGTGTGTATCATGTAAGTCTTTGTGTCGGTGTGCATGTACCCGTCAGGCTGCTGAGCTGCAGCTGCCTCAGCCCGCCGGTGTACTGGAGCGTCACAGATGAGTGGTCCTTGTTGTAGTTCGACATCACCAGCAGAGCATACTGGCCTTCATAAAGGTTCTGACCCCGGATCAGCCTCAGGTTGAACAGCGGCACGGTCGGTACCTCGTTCATGGCGATCAGGACGTAGCCGCCGACCTCCTGGATGGACTGAGAAAGAGAGGAGGAGGAGACGGATGAACAACTCTAGTGTTTCTCTGTTTGTTTCTGTTTTTCACTGATGTGCTTTGGCCTGTGTAAAGAACCAGGCAGGTGTCCCATGGTTCAGCCTGTCCACTAACAGTGTTTTAAATCCCATCATCCCTCACAGCAGCCACCAGGTGAAGTTCGTTTCATGGAGCCAGTGATGTTTGTCAGATCAGTGTGAGCAGCATGTTCAGTCCCATGTTTTTATTTGGGTTGATTTGGTTTTATTTGGTTTATTTGCGCTAACCTCAGCTCTGTTCAGTCTCCTTGTTTGCTTATCGCTTTCCTCTGGGTTTGATTTCCTGAAAACCAGAGCTCCTAAACTCAAAGTGCTGTTTGGCCTCTGACCATAAGACCACAGATGTCCGAGCATCCTTGAACGCAGCACCGACAGCGTTTGGTCCCCACTGACAGCCGCAGGAGGAAAACGTAACCGACAAACTCAGAGAACGGCATTGTGAACGGAAAGCTTCGCTGCCTGCTGCACTCGGATGCCAAATGGCAGCACACTGCAGGTGTCGCGTCACGCTCAACCTTAACAACCCAACAACCTTAGACACTGCACGATGTTATTTGATGTTGCCAACATCTCCTGTTGTTGGAGTGGTGGCATTATGCCTCTGCCCTCCATCGTAAGCACTGACAGCTGGGGCAGAGTTTTCTCATAAATTAGGAGATTAAGTCAGAATTATGAGATAAAGAAACCATATTTCTGGGAAAGGCCTACTTTCTGTATTTCCATTTGCAGCGAGTTTCAGGGTTCACACAAATAAAGTAACACTAACATCCACTTGGAGGAAAAGAGATTAACAGCTGATGAGGATTTGGAAAATAATCAGCAGGTATAAAGTGTTTGACACACGAAACTGCTCATGCAAAGCTTAGAGACGTCAACTAATGAACGTCTGAACAATCCAGATGAACCAAACACATGGGAGCCACATACAAGAGCCTTTCCCACAGATTGTTTAGAGCTACTTCAGCCTTCAGCAAGAAGAGACACCGCTGAGCTGCACTAAACACCAGTAGAAATGCAGCGTTTGGGCCAGACCTGGAGGAAGGACAGGTCCTGATGCTCCAGGGTGTAGGTGACCTCCAGGTTCTCCAGGACCACGGAGCAGTTGGAGTACATCCTCAGCATGTTGTCGTAGTGGTAGTCACGAGTCCCCACCTGGGTCAGCTGGTTACTCATCCCCTGACACACTGACACACAGACAGAAAATATCATCAAGGCTTTGGTTAAAGGTCGTCAACACTCATTTTAAATGTGCTAATACCACAGAGATTCAAAGTTCTGTCCACCTGCTCAGTGAATCTGTCGAGATAAAAGTACTCGTTCTGCAGAAAAATGGGCCTCGACTGACATGTTCACATTCACAGAATGATAATACTGACGCATTAGTGCTTTACTGTTAACTACATGCAACTAGTTTAACACAGTGGTTCCCAACCAGGGTTTCAGGCCCCTCCAGGGGGTCATCAGATAAAGCTGAGGGCCAGGAGGTGACAGGAGACGAAGGACGACAAAGTCTGAACTCTGAACAACAATGTTTTCTGTTTTGTACTTTCTTTAAACTGTTTTAGTGAGATATGGGAATTTGTGTCTTTGGGCCTTGAAATGAAACCAGCTTAGAGGGGAACTGGTCGCAGCCCAGTCAGGCTGGAACCAGCAGCCTAACCTGTAACAACATGCTGCACATATAAGCACGTGTCTTTATGAAGCAGACACATTATTTCTCTAATGTGGTGAAGCAGAAATATGAGTCAGCATAAAATAAATACACTACATTACAATGCAGCATAAATACTTATGACAAGTACTTCAAATTTGTACCTAACTACTTGAGCAAATGTACTTAGTTACTTTCCTCCCCTTGTATGTGATGTTCTGTTTTCTAAGCTCCCAGCTTGGTTAATGAGGCCAGGTGGGAGCATCCAGTCCGGCAGTGTGACACACCCTCAGTCATTATGTGAAGCAGAGTATTTAACACTCAGGGAGGCAAAGGAAGGTGTGGCAGCCCCAACTGGGTTGAGCAGCAGCTACACGACACATGACACACCAGCAGCCTGCTGCTGTCATCACTGTGAGGAATGAACCCTGACAGGCTCCGTGTGTGGCCGGCGGCGGTGAACGGGCTCAAGACGAAAAGGAAACTTCCTGCAGAACTTCAGACACCATGCAACTGATTTAGGGTCAGATATGAAGGAAACCGGCTTGTTTGGAGGATGCTGTGCCGTGCTGCAGGGAGCTGAGCCACGCTGTTACATCACAGACCCGGTGGGTTACAGCAGGTGGCTCTCACCTGTCCTGCAGGTTTTTCCTCCAACAGGAAACACTCTGCATGAGTTACAGTGAAAACACAGTGCAGAGGGTTTGGCATCCAAAGTCGACAAGGACAGTCGAACAAACAAAAACAAATTTCTGTTCAATCTGAGTGACATGTGACAGTGTAGGTTTTTCATAAGGTGTCAGTGTCTGCAGCCTCCCGGGCTGCACAAGGCTCCGGTGACCCTGGGCTGAGGCGATGCCTGTTTTTCTAGAAGCAACTGTGACATGTTCCCAAACGCTGCAGACAGCCGCTCTCCCTGGGGGGCGGGGCACATCGGCCTCTGGCAGGTGGGGGGCTGCGGAGACGTCTGACTGGTCTCACAGGTCGGATCATCACAGCTGCTACAACACGAAGCAGTAAAACATATTCACCGACTGTCTCACCTGAAACAACAGAGCTTCAAGGATCAAGCTGGTGATTTACTGTGATTGGTTATTTTCCACACAAAGACAAAGACAACAATGAATCTCCTGTGCTCGCTGAACCTAGAGCTTTGGTTCACCTGAACCAGACTGTAGTCAGTCAGTAAGTAAACCATCCTCCACGAAAGTGATAACGTCCAGTCTGTGTTCCCACTGTTTCACTTGTGTGAGCATTTTAAACTGTGTGGTTATGAGGTGTTTCTGTTACTTTGTCCACCCTATTAGACTGAACACCAGAGACGGATTTCGGTATGGCACAGTAAACAGCAGCTTGCCAAATGGTCACCCAGGTGAATCAGTCCTTCATTAAACACGACACAGCGTGTCCTCACAACTACATGTGAGCTGCTTGAGCTGATCAAACCAGAGACAAACCTCAGGACTGTAACACCAGCCTCAGCTCACAAACCCACGGGCTCCTTTCACTGCTCGGGGTCTCTGGTTGCATTCCTATTGGCTGGCTCCTGCTGTGATGTCACAAAGACAACACAGCTGCTCTCTGCAGCCTCCAAATCTGGACACACACTGGTAATGCTTTGGATTAACAGAGGGCTCCCACAGCTGGAATGATTGGACCCTTCTTTCTTTCTCTCCGTCCATCCTGCCTCCACCCACTCGTTCCTCCCTGTGGGCTCCTCCTTCCTTCCTTCCATCCTCCTCTGTCATCTGTCCTCTCTCTTTTATCCCCAGCCTCTCCTGTCTCAGTCCTTGTTTTCTCCCCCGCCAGACTGCTTCGCTCCCCAGACCCCGACCCTCGTTCCTCTGTGCTTCACTGCAACACGAGCAGTGACTTTTAGTCCTGAGCCTGGGTCCCACTCCAGACACTCAATTCTACATTTCTCACAATGCATTTCAAACTCACACCATCACTTTTTTCATGGGCCCAACTGATCAGATTTGCTGCGGTCAACGCGTTGGTTTGTCTGCGGCCCCTGGACCGGACTGAACCAGTTCTGACACCTGGGATTTCTACACAGAACATCTGCTCAGGGAGAAGAGGAGGTGAATATAAAAACATGTCTGTCACATCTGTGGGTTCAGATTTGACTGAGAAAAGAAGTGTATCAGCAGCTTGAGATGTTGTCAGCAGCGTCACAGCTGCACGTGGACTCAGGGCTACTACAGTGGTAAGCTCTGATCACTGCAACACTTCTGGTTGTCAACTTTAACCTGTGAGTGTTAGAAGGAAAAAGCAGAGACGATGATGTTACCACAGGTTCAACTTACACAAGCACACACATGCTTCATCACACACACACACACACACACACACACACACACACACACACACAGAGTTTGTTCAGGAACAGGTCTGGTCTGTCTCCTTCTTGGACGACATCCCAGGCTGCTGTACGGCACGTTGCACCTGACAGGAGCCCGTCCTCCATGTGTATGAAGAGTGAAGTGCTGACGTGCACATTTTCATATGAAGCCAAAGACAATGCAGTGAGTAAATGTTCAGTTTGTCATTACACAGAAGACACACGCTTGGTTCTGCTTCAGCTCTGCTGAACAGTGAAGTCACCTTTTCTACAGAACAACAAAAAACCTTCAGCCACATCATCTGTTTGTCTTTATGACAAAGACTGAATTTCAGCTTGAGAGCAGCACAACCACCTGAGATGACCCTGAACTGACACCTGCTGTGTGACGACTGCTCCTCCAGCCCAGCGACGACTCAAATTAAATTCTGGTCTATAAAGGTCATTGTGTGTAAGAGCACTGCTACTGCAGGGACCCGGCCCCGAACAGAGCAGCAACCTCATCCTGAGTAACCGACCACCGTTAGCTTGTGTAACGCTACAACGATGTAAAACACACATCAAGTCAAAACCTAATCTGCTCCAGAGGAGCAGCGAACTCTCTGCCTCCTTAGGGAAAATATTCCCCAACTCTAAGTCAGTGCTGGACTTCAGAAATCTGTCATTGCTCGTAGATAAACGAGTCTGTGTGGTGTCTGGTCAAACGTGCACTGCTGAGGTTGGCGGCGAGAAACCAAAGTCACTGACTGTCAGTTTTCTTTGGTAGCAGCAGGTGATGGGCTGAGACAGCGCAGTGTACACAACGTATATGTTATTTTTGTCTAATGCCAGTAGTTTCCTAAAACGTCTGCTTGCTGTTGTTTTCAATCAAACCAAAGGCGGGAAATGCAGAAATGTTGGGGACTATTTTCATCAGTGTATGAACCCACATCTGGTCTCTAGTGAGGGTTTGTGGCAGCAGGACAGTGTGTGTGGGCCTAAAATAAATCCCTGAATTTTCAAGATTAAGGCTTTTTAATATGGCTCTTAAGTTAAGAGTAAGTTAAGGGATCTTAATGAGACTGCAAGGAGATGGGCTAATTAACGTATTAATGAACTGATCCTATGACATCATTAGGAAACGTGGGAAAACCTTTACAACCGATACAGTCAAAGCTACAGGTTCACTTCAGTTCACAAATGAACAGTCTGCTTTTCTTACTGTGTGAAATGAAACCATGTTGTCTTGTGTTTGCGTCACAGAGGAAGGTTTCTGTCTGCGAATGTGCCGTTTGTTTTAGTGTTTGACCTTTGTTCAAGGTCAACAAACACACACACACAGTCACACAGAGCTGTGCGGTTTCCAACTTGTTCACACAGATGTGACGTGGAAATGAATAATTTCTACTGAGTCTATCGCTGTCGAGAGGAGTTGCAGCTGGTAAACAGAGACTCAGAGCTGATTACTCAGCTATTACAGACCCACACAGCTCAGAAAGGACAAAGACAGGGAGCAGAAATGTCCAGGTGCTGTTGTTGTTTGGTAACATTTTTGTCTCTCACACACACAGTGAGAGAATGTCGCAATGAGAGAGGAAGAGGTGGAGAGACACTGTGTGGTTTCAGGTACACGTGTGTGTCAGTGTTGGCCTAGCTGTAACGAGCTGCCGACTGTGTTCACCACAATAACTGTGCGTCAGTCAGCCTGTTGATTCCCTGCTGCTGGTGGGCTGAGCCATCCAATCAGCTGCAGACTGAGCCCAGACCAATTCAACTGACGCTGCCCTGAGAGCAACAAATCCTCAGAGTGAGTCAGTTCTGATGACGTACATTAAAACTTGAACTGACATACTGCGACTCCTGAAACTGACCTGAAAGTAGCTGCTGGTTCCAGCAGTGACGGAGGGGAGCGTCGTCCTCTAACAGACGGTCTCTGGCTGAGGACACACACAGGCCTGCACAACAGGGGCCAGGCCCGGCTGCTCCTTGATCATACAAAGGGCCACGAGTTTCAAGTAGACAGTTTTACTACCAAATGTGAAGTGCTTCATTGTGCACAACAGCTTGATTCTACCTCGAAGTGCTGATCAGTGCAAAGAGAAGCCTTCATCCAAGTGTTAGTCTGCAAAACAGAGCAGCTCTGACTGAACGGCTCAAAGAATAAAGAGATCAATCCATAAAAGCCTGAACACATTTAAAAATATGAACTGGAAATCAATGTCACAGTGTGTGATCTGCAGTGACCTCACCTGGAGCACCAGCACACTGGAATACAAACATGCACTCACCAAAGTTTTTACTGATGTATAGAGGCAACAATGTGACATGGGAGCTCACCTGTGATGCACAAGTGCTCAGTGCACGCACAAACCGGTCTTCACACTGAGGTGACTGCACTGACTTGCT
>NW_018128475.1:36101-39555 GCF_001952655.1 Monopterus albus
GCGGAACCACGAAGCTTCACTCACTGTCCGTCATCCTGAAGAGCAGCTAAAGAGCGCATTTGTACCAAATGTGATGCATTCACTGACTGTTTATGAGTGGATGGATGGGGCCAGAGAGGCCAGGGGCTAGAGACGTCAGGGGCCCTGGGCCGGGGGCTAGAGACGTCAGCAGCCCTGGTGTGAAGTGACTGTTCCTATTCCAAAGTCACAGAGCTCAGTTAAAGATGCAAAACAATCACAGACTGAGGGTCACCACAAAGAGATGCAACACCTTCCCAAAAAGCAAAGCTACCAGAAACACAAAGACACAAAACAAAGACACGTAACTATAAAGACACACAACAACTGATGGTCCTATACAGGAAGGCTGGGGGGCCTTTCACCTGCCTGAGCCCAGGGGCCAATTTTGTCATGATGTTTCCATGGCTGTATATTCTGACAAGCATTTGGATTGTGATGCAGCTGCTTAGCTTTGTAAAAACAAACCACCAGGTCAGTGAGTAATGTCTGAGCTGAACAGAACCAAACCCCTTACAACCCCTGACCCCTTGGCCGGGCAGGAGGTGGCTCAGACCTGCCGGCAGCAGAAACAGCTTCGACACCAAGGCGTTTCAGCTGCAGAAAACTGAAAGTGAGGCCAAGACATAATGTTGTCCTGCAGCATGTCGTAACAGGAATGCAGTGGGCTCGTCTTGCTCTCACGCACACACACGGCTGAGGAATGTCTCAGCCAGCTGAGAGTCGTTCGTCCTGTTGAGCACAGAAACTCTGGGTTCTGAGAAAAGCTCTTCTCAGTTTCACTTGCTTTTACGTTAAATCACAGTAAAGGTCTGAGCTTCCACACAGAGATGAGGCCTGATGGTAGTGCTCATCACCCTGTCAGAGGGCACTCTGCCCTGTGTACTCTGTCTCATACAAATTTTAAACATCCACCAGCTAGAAAAAAACGGCCAGCTCATGTTGTTTCTTGCTGAAAGTCTAACAAAAGTAACTAAGAGCTGTACTGAGGGTCGGTTCCCGGGTATCCGCAGGTTACTGTACTTCTACTTCACTACACTTCACACAGCAATGTTGGACTTTTAATCGACTGCATTCTTTTTACGGCTTCCTCCTGCTGCTGACATGTGCCACCGAAACATACACTAAACGCCCTGACCTCCCACACGGATCCTCACCAGTCCCCTCAGGTTTACCCGCTGACCTGTGTTCAGGGGCCTGAGCGCCAAGCCGAGACACGCTGGGCCACGGCTGGTACACACAGGACAAGCTCCGAGTGGCTGGGCCAGGCCGCTCCTGGCCGTCTGGTTCGGGTCTGACTTCAGCACAAATGTCAGTGTTTGATCCCTGGGAACAATCACACCTGATCTTTTCTTCTTCTGTTGAAAGAAAAGCTGAATGAAAACAGTGAACAAATGCTTCTCCAATCCAAAGCCCATCAGCAAACTCGCGCTGTGTAAATCTGAGCTATTCACTGTGTGTGTCCTGCCTGCAGCAGTGTTTGCAGGTCGGAGCGAGACCGTGCTTGTCTTCACTCTGAAGCTGCTTCACTCTCGCTTTGCTGCTGTTTGAGGAAAATTCCAGCAGGACTGAACCACATCTCTCTTTACAGATCCACTGCAGATAAACTCAGGTGCCATGTGTCTGCACCGCCACAGAAGTCAGCCTGTCACGTAGCCCGACCTCCTGGCCCATAACCTTGTCTCCAGGTCTAATGTGGAACTTCATCAGATCTCAGCTAAAGCTGGGTGGAGGCACTAGGAGTCCAAGGCCACAGGGAGACCCTCTGATTCACTGCTAGGAAAACATCTCAGCGCCTCTGGCTCGATCCAGGTCTGCTGCTGTGCTCACTGACAGGAACGAGGATGTCCGTGACCTCACTACTTACAGCATGGCGACAAAGATTCATAAGAAGCCTTCAGAAACAATGCAAAGACTGGTTTCTAACTGATCAGTTCACTCCATGCAAAGTGCAGCCAACAGGACACAGTATCTGGACTAAGCCAGCAGCAGTTGTCCTCAGTACACCTCAGGTTCAGGCGTCTCCAAGGGACATTTACCAAACCTGCTGCAAAATACCTCCAGCTATGCAGTTCTGGGTTTAGCAACACTGATGATGTAACCGAGTGCAGCCACAGCAGAGCTCATGTGAATGACCTTCTGCCTGTGTTGTGCACGTGTGGCCTGAAATGGAGCACAAAGTGCATGTTTACTGCTGCTGAACTTTAATACTGGTTGAAGAAACCAACATATTCCTGACATGCAGCCAAACTGTCTTTCATCTTATTCACTGCCTGAAGAATGTTTGACCTCTGAGGCTGTAACGGTTCCTCGCAGCATCCTACCCCCCCACAGTGTGTGTCGTCCCCCACTCCCACAGCAGGGCACGTCACCATGGCTCTCGCTTTATAGCTAAGATAAACGATGGAACCGTTTATCTCTTCCTGTAAGTTCAGCTTCTCTCTCTTGTGAACCGGCGACCAGCCAGGAGCCGCATTCAGCTCAGGCTCGGTGTCGTTGCAGGCGTCAGTCAGTGAAACAACTCAGCCCTCTAACCCCGGTGCCATGGTCACCACAGGGCTCCACCGCCTTCTGTACTGTTGCTGTGGAGCTTCAGTTCGCTGCTGCCAGAGAGACGCACAAACACACACACTGCCAAGGTCTTTCCAAGAAGCCAGACAGAGGGGACGAGGCTGGCGCGCCCCCACACACACACACACACACACACACACACACACACACCATTCATTAGAGGTTTGTGTTTGTGTTAGAGCACTGGTCAAGGTCTCTCCCTCCACTATTCTGCAGTCATGTCTGTGCAGATTCTCAGTCATCCAGGTCATAATAAGCTGAAAAAAAATCAACTGGACTAGAGTTCTAGGTTGAAGACGTTTCACCTCTCATCCAAGAGGCTTCTTCAGTTCTGACTGACTAAGCCATGTTGAACCCCATAATGCGAGTGTGTCAACAGGTTCCAGTCCCTGTAATGTAAGTAATACAAAGGTTACTGACTGATCACTGGAGAGACAGAAACAGTTTGTCGAGCGGCCAGAAAGAGAACCAGTGGAGGTTTAGGGAGAAGGAAACGTCACTCAGCTTAGAGTCGGCGGCAGGAGAACAAGACAACAGGGGCAGACTGGACTCAGCCTGGCCACCGTGAACTGCGCTCATAACACTGAAAACATCTCGTCAAGACTTTAATTTCAGTCACAGTTGAGGTTTAACTGCGGGTAACCATAGCAACAGCCCGATGCTTCTAGACCACTGGTAACTCCTGGAAACTCAAACCTCCTCAAGGTCTGAAAGTCTGAAACCTATCACCTCCTCTGGAACATCTTCTTAAACATCTGCTAGGACCTTCTCAAAGGTCTCTGTAACCTCATCAGAACTTCTGCTGGGCCCTCTACCACTTTTAGAACCTCCTCACAGACTTCCACCACCTATAGCACATGTAGAA
>NW_018128475.1:39830-48143 GCF_001952655.1 Monopterus albus
CAGGCGTGACCCGCCAGTTCCCACCTGCTACTAGCTCCAAAGGCTCGAGTAAGTCAATACGGTTCCAGCATCGGGATTCTACTAAGACATCTGTGCCACACTCTGCCGCTGCCTGACCTTTGAATGGATTAGCACCTGGCTCTCTTACCAGAGCAGGGTGAGATGTACCAGTCAGCCACCACCTGCTCCAGGGGGCGCCCTGAACACCCAGCCTGCTACTGAGACCAGAAGCCACCATCACCTTTCAGCAGTGCGTCGCCAGTCCAGGCCGCCTTCTCCACGGCTGCAGAGTAGCCTCGCAGTTTGAGCAGCAGCAGTTACAGAGGCGGTGTTTAATCATGGGGTCACTACAGCTATGGGGTTGATGGTCTGGGACGAGGACACTGGGACGGCCTGTCCCATCCACGCTGAGGTGTCTCCCTCCGCACAACAAGCCCCTCCATCAGGTTAGTTAAGATAGAAACAAAGGTCAGGCCTGAGTAGAAAGTGACTTGATGCTTTGCTCCATCTCTAGTACTACCACTAGTACTTATACTCCCAGTACTACTGCTATGCTCCCATTAGTTCTAACCATTACCCAATACGTTGTGCCACTATTCTGGTCTAACCTTTAAGCAGAGACATGTTGGTACCAGCTGGTTCCCATCTCTCTGCTGTGTCTGACCACATTCTGCTCCTGCTCTACTCCTTCTATGATATACCTGTAGTATTTACGGTGCTTCCACCAGCTGCAGCATGCTACTACCTGTAGTGGTGAGTTCACATTAGCCTCCAGTTGTTTAAAATTATTTCAGCCGTTTTACTACCGTGATATCACTGAGCCGACTCGCTGCGCGCTTAGTTCCTACTGTGTTTCTATAGGGAGCTGGTGTCGGTTCCGTCAGGAGCTTTAAACGGCCCCCCGGTTCTCAAAGTGTTTCCGTGACATCCAAACACAAACACCTGCGCCTTGACATCTGGCCCCGACCCAATAAAATTCCTGGAGCTCCAAGCTCCTGGTCTACGTGTAGACACATGTGGACACGGTGTGAATGGTCGCTCCGCGCGTAAACGCAGCGGAACCACACTGACAGGTTTTCTTTCAGTAACGACTTAAAACACAGTCTAACCCCCGTGTGTTGGGGGGCCACCCCAGACCCTCGAGTCAGGCTCACCGTTCCGTGCGGGGCTGGTGCAGCAGCACGCAGCAGCAGCAGCGTCTCTCCGACTCCGGAACAAAACTTCATCATGTCTGCGCTGGATTTTAACTGAAATCCTCAAAGCGTGGTTTGTGCTGGCGTGTGCAGACGCACGGGTCGTCCATGAGCGGCGGCGGTGTTTGCGGGCTGAAGGGCGGAGGGTGAGTGACGGGGCTCAGCCAGAGCGCGCAGACCAGCGCGCACCTGCTCCGCCTTCACACGCTTCTGCTTCACCGTCAGGCAGCTCCACTGCCGCGCGCGGCCACCGAGCGCGTGCATGCGGCGCTGTGAGTGCGCCAACAGCGGGCAAAGGAAACCGAACCGTAAAAGCAGCGCAAACAGCCGAAGTATAAAGTTGGTGAAATGACGAACTGTCGGTGTTTGTTTTGTGAGACCTGGTCAACGTACTTCACTCAGTGATTTCATTCATGTGCGTGTCGTGCAGCGCGCACAGCAGTGCACCCAGGTC
The DNA here is from genome assembly GCF_001952655.1 of Monopterus albus. NCBI lineage: Eukaryota > Metazoa > Chordata > Actinopteri > Synbranchiformes > Synbranchidae > Monopterus > Monopterus albus. Next base: position 41,478 of record NW_018128475.1, read on the forward strand.
CAGAGCTGCCCCCACAACACCGGGAAAACAGATCGTAATTCAAACCGTAACACAACTCATTTTTGTGCCTTTTTATAGTTTGAAAGGCAGCCTTCCATCAAACCACACATCAATAATTCAGGTGTAAACATGGACTTAAATGTGTGAAACTCCATCGTCAGCATGTCTTGTATAAATAAAGTCCGATAAATAAAATATTTCCCTTTGAACCGACTGCAGACGTGCGTGTATCTTCACTTCCACATGTCTAAGCTTTGGCCTTGTCCAGCTTTTCGTGTTTTTCCTTCTTTGCCCTCTGCTGTTTCAGTTTCACCTGTTTAAGGATAAATAATGTGTTTTATTGAGTCCGGATTTAGAAGGTGAACACTGTTTGTCAGGGGCCCAACCAGTCAGCCCACTCTCTGGTCACACGGTCGCTTCCTCAGGCCTGTGCGCGCGCGCGCGTGTGACCTGGTGTTACTCCTGTTGTAGGGACATAAATCTGTTTAAACAGTCACACCATGGGGACTCTGCGTCCTTATGGGAACAAAAGCACCCCCCCAACATAAATCATTTAGAGTGATGACTTGGGTCAAGGTGAGGTCAGGGTGGCAGCACCAGGGTCAAGGTGAGGTCAGGGTCAGGTCAGCAGCACCAGAATCGATTAGCACATCTGAGCCGTTTCCACCCAGAGACACACTGTTAGGATTTATCAAGGTCAAATGAGCAATAAAATCCATTAAACCCATTAGGTGGCCGTTTTGTGTGGGTGCTTTGTTGCAAGTGACCGCACACGGAGGAATCCAGGTAAACACGCACCGAGCAGAGGGCTCGTTAACTATGAATGTAGAAAAGTTGTACTGGGGTGAAGCCAGCAGAGCAGAGACAGAAACGTAGTGGATCCTGTCAAATCAGACAACGAACTGTACAGGTCCTGTTCTCACTGTGGGACCAAAACAGAACCAAAACAGCGGGAAACCAAAGAAACAAAAACTTTCTTCATCCTATGTGAATGATGGCAAATGTAGTCTGGTTTATCACCAAAGCAACAGTAACGTCCCTCCACAACCTGCGTCCTGCTGTGGCTGTGTCGATGCTGAGGTCAGCAGCCACAGCGAGGAACGAGGAGCAGAGAAAACAGCTAAAAAACCTGAACAAAAAACAGCAACTGTAGACCTCGGTTTCACCAGACAATTCTGCCTCCCCAAGGTTACTTGTTACAGGAGTGTTAGTTTCGTTACCAACATAAATGATATAAAATTCATTTTTTACATGTTGATGAGTGAGAAGTGCATCTTTTGTAACGAAACAATTATTGAAGTATACATTTCCTTCAGTTGATTAGTCAGCTACTAATTCAGCCTTGGAGGACGTCCTGGTTTCTGGGTGCCTGGGAAATAACGACAGACGTCCATCACAGGAACCAGTGGGGCCCTGGGGCCCCAGTCAGTGTGGCCACAGAGACCCCAGTTGGTTTGTCATTTCCAGTTGGCTTTCAGCACTGGTTTCCTTAACCAGGCATTTGTCACCATACAGAGACAGAAAAGTTCCTGACATTCTCCTCTAATTATTTATTTTATCCAAACACAAACTTTCCTAAAACCAAACTGTTCACATGGAATCAGATCAGAAACTGGTTTAATTTTTCAGCAGTAAGTTGGAAGGTGTACTGGGCTTGGTTGTACAGTAACTTCACATCATCTGCTAATCGATTCTGGTCATTGATTAACCATTTAGATCAGTTTTAAGCAAGGTCGAGCTGTTTAAAGCTTCTCATGTATTAATGATTTGACAGAGAAAAGTGCACGTCTGTTGTTTTTGAGGACATCATGCTGAGAAACTGGGAGAAGCACGTCTCACTGCTGTCTGACTTTGTCCAGCTTGCTGCTCACACACCAGTCACCGGCCTGGGAGACTGAAAAAGGACACCAGCTCGGCTCCAGTTCAGCGCGCAGCTCGTCCAGTGCTTGTATGTTTCTGAATGTTCATATCGTTTCTCTGTTTGTTCAAGACACTGCATGCGTTATTCCGCCGGTGCACATGACTTAGCTTTTGTTTCCAGTGTTTGTTTGCTGCTGCATGCGAGGGTTTCAGGGCCGAGAGCGGCTGATCTGAAGGGTCAGGTTTCAACAGGGGCCAGAGGAAAGCTGTGGGGCTGTGACAGGAGAACAGGATCGTTTTGCAATAACCTCATGTCTTTCTCTTAAATTTGATTTTTAAAATAAAATACTGAGTAGTTGTGTTTTTAAAATGAAGAAACCTGAAATTTCCATCTGAGACGATCAGATGCTCATGGAAGTAGTTTGTATCCTTTTAAAAATACTCCATTACAAATAAACTAGTGCTGAGGTAGATCAGGACAGAGCAGTCGCTGCCTGACTTTTTACAGACTAACAACCAAAACCAGTAGATTAACTGGCACTGAAAGGGTTAAACGTTTCCTGTGAGCAGTGACCACACCACCAGACAAACGCTTTGAGGCACATTAGACCTAAACACTGTTCCTCACCGAGTCACAGGCCGACATGTCTGAGCCAGTGAACTGCATCTGCTCCACACTTCAGCCAGTTTATTAGGGACGGCTCCGTACCCCACACATGGTCAGTGGAGGTCTGTAACACTATGGTTATCTCTCTCACACACACACAGCCTGAGACAATACCTAAACCAATGACAAACCAGCTGACAGTGACATCACCTCACCCACTAAATTTATGGTTCATAGGAACACTTCTCCAGACCGACTTTTATGGTGACCGCTGTCAGGTCTGTCAACACACTAACGTCACCTCTGACAGAGCTAATGGATCCCACAACCAGGCGGGATCTGGACATCAAACACTTGGACATACAAGAGTGATGTCAGTCATAAATGTATAATGAATGAATGTTTACTTGGTTTAGAGGGCACACGTCTGTCAAAGAACAGTTCACTTTTTTCCTGTACTCGGGTACCGACTTGGATAATGGTGGGAAATTGAGGTTTCCCAACCTCCCGCTCAGAAACAGGCTGGGAGGCTCCACACAGCAGCTGCTCGGTTCAAGGAGATTTTAACCTGAGAGAACAGGTGAACCACAGGAGCAGAGCAGCCTAATGAGCCCGAACAGCTTAGTGAGAGCCCCGCACCTGAAGGGGGTATTAAAGGACTCAGATGCATTTGTTATTTCACACTAATCCCACCCAGACTCAACGCAGCAGTGGTGTGAGAGAGTCCAGAGCCTGGTGCAGTTTACTGCTCTGTGCCGTAGACCTGCACTGTTGTTGGGACTCCCCATCGCCAGGTTTGAGGTGGCGACAAGGTTTAAGGTTCGGCTATGTCTGGGGGAAATTAAAACGAGTCAATGTAAATTCCCCACAAGAAGTGCAAACAGGTGTGTAGAATCAATATCCACCTTTCTAAGTGAAGATGTCTTGGAGCGGCTCACCAACCTCACACTGAAACAAAGCTGCTGTTTGCTCTGTGTTTCAAGCAAATGAGGAGTCAGATCACGGTCTGCTTCCTCTGTGCCTCCCCTGATGTCTAACTCAGACTCCACGAGGAGAGAGAGACTCTCCCAAACAGGAACACTTCATGTTCAGTGTGACAGAGCTTAGTGCTAACCTGCATGAGAACATGTCCAACAGCTGTCAGTTAGATCTGGATGTAGAGTTCAACGAGGCCTTTTCGAAACACCACTTCTGCAGCCTGCTGTAGTTTTGCCTCTGTTTATAACATCAGTATGACCTGATCTGGGTGGTGACAGATGTGAGCGGGTGGAGCAGCTCTGCTCCGCCTGGCTGTGGAGAGACAGTGCCCCCTGCAGGCCGCAGCCTGTCAGCAGCACAGGCTCAACATGGGCTGCTGCATGATCCTCTCCATTGAGGCTTCACTGCAGCACCAGTGCGTTAGGCTGCAGAAGTTTGAGTCTCAGCGAAACAGATGAAGTGGACAAAACAGACAGCTGTCAGTGCAACAACCCAGCTGAGCTGCAGACAGACTCCAGCCTCCGCAGTGACCGCACAGGTAAGGTAACAGCTCTGACACAGTGGGAACACAAACCACAAGAAGGATTTACTGCAGAGCTAGTGTTTATTCTGACCCCAGCAGAATAACACCAGTCAGGCTGAGCATAGTAGGCTGCTGGAAATGATCAGATGGCCCCGATTTCCTGATCTGGAGCTGCCTGTTGGAAACAGAAGTTGACCAACTGTGCAGCATCCTGGATAAATGCACATCAGAAACCTCTGGTTCAGACTTATGAACTCTGATGCTCTGACTTTTCATCTTTGGTCTATGATTGAGCGACAGTGTCGGCCAGCTCATGTATGTAGCTGAGAACACCACGGAACATTTGGCCACAACCTCAAATTAACTTCAAATGCTGAAGATGAATGATAGTTTTCCAAATGAAAGTCTTAGAGGATGCGTCTAGTTTTACTTATGCACCAATTCTTTAGGCTGCACAATGACTGTTTTACAAAAGCATTTAGGACATTAATATTGCTATAACACTTCAGACCTGCAATGCTAACAAATTTGCAAATGTTGTAAATGCTAACATTAGGAAAAGGAGCATAATGGACAATTTTGTTAAAATTAAATGCTGTTAGGTATTTTTAGTCAGATAGAAATTGGATAGATACTTTATGTATTAGAAATGTTTAGTGGAGATAGGATGTCTAGTTAGACTGTTAAATGCTTAGTCATGCTTATGAGTTTCTACAGGGTACATCTGGTCAAGGATAACTAGAGAGAAGAGTTGATGACTGTCAGCAGACAGGGTGTTTAATATTATTATTATGACGTGTATAACTGTAGCCTTAGCCATAATATGTTCTTATGTTTAAGTCACAACATGTACTAGAAGTCTGTGAGAATGTTTTTAGTTACACACCACTTAATCAACAGACACACACACACGCACATTGATTTGCTTCATGTTTTGACTACTGCTATGGCCAGCTGCAAAGCTGGTAACAGAGACGTCTCGGTTGACGTTTCTGTGCAGTATGGGGCTAGCCCAATCGAGGGGATATAATGTATAGGCCTGGTGGGTTCAGGGTCTTTCATCTTACATCTGCCTGCGAGCAGTTTGGAGGTGCAAGATACCTGAGCGTGTAATGTTAATTTTACCTGTGATCCTTTGAATAAATCAGCACTGTTTTGAAGTTACTTGGACTGTCTCGAATCTCAGAGTTAGCAATGGTAACAAGAGCCATAGTCCTACAATGCATAAAATTGATTTTCAAAAGTATTGCAAGTAGTCCAGTGATTAATGAACAAAAGCTAATGTTCAAACTTGAGAAACAGGAACAGCTGTGATGGAGGCTGAGGAGCCAGAGAGGATATGAAGCACAATGCTTTCACCTCCCAAAATCTAAAATGACTCATTTTTATAACTTAATTCAGTTCAATTGATGTGGCATAACAGTTTACAGAAACGTGCTTCAGCTTCACATCTGTAGTTTTTACTGCACATTTATTTCAGATAGTATTTTTATGAATTATGTTTCACACAAATGTGCTTCATTAACAGTATTTTGATAACCGTTTACATTTTTATGCCTCTACACAGAGGACAGCTGTGGCTGGAAAAATTCTACATGGTGCCAACCACTTCACGGTACAGTTCAGTTTGTATAGCGCAAACCACAAATGGTCTCAGAACACTTTACACAGCAAGGTCTAGACCTCAGAGAAAAACCAGAGAAAACCCCAACAAATCCCCCTGAGCACTTGGTGACAGTGGGAGGGAAAACTCCCTTCAGAGGAAGAAACCGCCAACAGACCTGGACTATTGGTGAGGGGCTGTACTGAAACCTGGCAGAGTGAGACAACTCAGAAACTTATCCCTAAAATAAAATAAAGTTACTAAAATCTGGGTGATGATTTTGAAAACAGCACCAACTACAACTTATTGAGACACGCTTACAACATAAACCAACTTTGTGTGTGGAGAATTGCTCAGTCTAAGCACTAATCCTGCCCCAGTACTTCCACTGTTTAATGATGGAAAAATGACCTAGTTTTGTTCAACTCTGCAGCCAAGTTCCAAACTTTAAAACAGTCTTCATATAGAGTTAACACTGACAACCTTAAAAAAAAGTCCAACCCCAGAGGAAAGGTTACAGTTCAGTTTCTGCAGTCAGTCATCACATCCAAGGTGGTGGTGGACTCAGATAAAGCTGACTGACCTTCCCTCCGCTGATACAGTCCCTTCAAGATCTCAGTCTCAACTCAGGACCAAACAGGTCAATGCAGAAGTCCATAGCTGGCCTCCTCATCTCCGATGGAGCAGTTACGGTACTGTTTGCATCACCAGGTTGTTTTCTTCAGCTTCATTTTCCTAATGTTGGGCCATCCATTCATCCATTTTCCTCCGCTTATCCGGAACCAGGTCGCGGGGGCAGCAGTCTAAGCAAAGACGCCCAGACTTCCCTCTCTCTAGACACTTCCTCCAGCTCCTCCGGGGGAATGCCAAGGCGTTCCCAGGCCAGCCAAGAGACGTAGTCCCTCCAGCATGTCCTGGGTCTTCCCCGGGGCCCGCTCCCAGTGGGACATGCCCGGAACACCTCCCTAGGAAGGCGTCCAGATGCCCGAGCCACCTCAGCTGGCTCCTCTCGATGTGGAGGAGCAGCGGTTCTACTCTGAGCTCCTCCCAGGTGACCAAGCTCCTCACCCTATCTCTAAGGGTGCGCCCAGCCAC
>NW_018128475.1:48398-49572 GCF_001952655.1 Monopterus albus
TGGGGGTCCTGATTCTCACCCCAGCCGCTTCACACTTGGCTGCAAACCACCCCAGTTCATGCTGGAGGTCCTGGCTTGATGGAGGCAACAGGACGTCATCTGCAAAAAACAGAGACGAGATCCTGTGGTCCCCAAACTGGACTCCCTCCGGCCCCTGGCTGCACCTAGAAATTCTGTCCATAAAACTAATGAACAGAACCGGTGACAAAGGGCAGCCCTGCCGGAGTCCAACATGCACCGGAAACAAGTCTGACTTACTGCTGGCAATGCTAATGTTTGGCATCTGAGTAAAAAAAAAAAGTTGATCATAGGTACAACTAATAATAATAATAAACAATTTTTATAAACTATTTTATAAACTTTATTTATAAAGCACTTTTCAGCTCCGAAGAGCACAAAGTACTCCACAGTGGGACATATATATCAACTAACAAATACTAAAACAATCAATACCAAACACAGGTTAGAAAATAATAGCAATAAAAGTTTCATCAAAATAAAATAATATAAAAGCACAAATTAACCATGTCCCTTTAGGGCAGATAAAATGGATTAAACATCAAAAGCCTGTTTAAAAAGAAGGTGAAGATTTAATGAGGTGATACCCGACGTCTCTTAAGAAATCAACAACTCATGGTGCAGAGGTGTCATCAATGATGAGGGTTTGGTACAGTGTGGTCTTCATCATCACAGCTGAACGACAACTTCTGGGTCCCAGCGTCCCACGTCAGCTTCTCTGGCAGGACAGGAAACGGCTCAGTAACCTGCAACTTTTCAACCAGGAAATACAATGTACTTTTCTCTAACATATCAAAAATTATAGTCCGTCTACCTGCACACTTTCCCTCACAGTGGCTTCATTCTCCCTGACTGGTGCTTTCAGATACTCGACTAGGGAGCAGTGGAACATTCATTCATTCATTTTCTACCGCTTAGTCCCTGAACGGGGTCACGGGTGTGGCCGGAGCCAATCCCGGCCGGCAATCGGGCGAAGGCGGGGTACACCCTGGACATACGTGCGTGAAGTTGGCCCCCCACCCTACGCAAAATAAGGCCAAAATGGTGTTATTCGTTTGTGCTTCGTTTGTGCTGGTTTGTGCTGCAAAAAGTTTCGTTTGTGCTGTTACGGTTTTTGAGATATTAAACAATACTTTTGGGGTCATCCACAGGTCAC
>NW_018128475.1:55278-57288 GCF_001952655.1 Monopterus albus
ATATAGAAAGCTGTAATATCGCAAATACCGTAACAGCACAAACGAAAGTTTTTACAGCACAAACCAGCACAAACGAAGCACAAATGAATGACACCACTTTTGTCCAATTTGGAGCTATCTGGGGGGCTGAGTGACGTCATCAGAAATATAGAAAGCTGTAATATCTCAAATACCGTAACAGCACAAACGAAAGTTTTTGCAGCACAAACCAGCACAAACGAAGCACAAACGAATGACACCACTTTTGTCCAATTTGGAGCTATCTGGGGGGCTGAGTGACCTGTGGATGACCCCAAAAGTATTGTTTAATATCTCAAAAACCGTAACAGCACAAACGAAACTTTTTGCAGCACAAACCAGCACAAACGAAGCACAAACGGATGACACCATTTTGGCTTTATTTTGCGTTGGATGGGGGGCCAACTTCATGCAGATCAATTTAGAGACACCAACCAACCTAAGCTGCATGTCTTTGGTCAGTGGGAGGAAGCCGGAGCACCCGGAGAGAACCCACGCAAGCACGGGGAGAACATGCAAACTCCACAGCAGTGGAACAGTGCAGTCAATTTATGCCTTCATGTAAATAAGATAACAAGGCTATTTGGTTTATTTAATAAAAGAACAAGGCATAGACCTGTTATTTAAGGTGACCTTTCCTATACAACTTCTGCTGTGATCCGGGACTAGAAAATAAAATGGTAAGGAAACCCTGAACTGGCCATCACACCCTGATGGAGGCCACCGCAGGCTCAGCTTTCTACTTGGGGCCAAGAGCATTTTCTGCCTGTGAGGTAAACATCAGATAAATATAAAGCCTAATGGAAACAGAACACAGGTCTGCATTGACAGAAGAGCTGCTCATGGCGCAGTAAAGTCAAACATTTCTGTCAACAACCAGCCTAAGTTACAAAGCTAACAAGAAAAACAACATGATGCAGCACAGCAGATGTTAGCCTACAACAGTGTAGCCACATTAGCTAACTTCCAGGCTGTTGCTTGCCCTTTTGGTTCATTTCCACGGTCCTTGAGAACCCAAGCACATTCAACCCGTTGTCTTTCTGTTTTTCTGACAATAATTGGATAAAAATAGTGATGGCCCTTTGACACCCGAGGCTCCGACACATGCGCGGTAGCTCATGAAGTAATTGTATCAAACTGCTGTGCCGAGGCGTGTTTTGTTACGTGACCAGTGACGTTCGAAGCAGCTGAGTGACGTTTGAAGCAGTTGAGGGCGTTTGATGTCATACAAATCAGCTGATTGGTTCGGTTTGTCATGTGAATCACTTTGGCTCAATTGTGTTCAGAGATAGGATATTCCCAATTTAGTGGCGTTCATTTGAATTTGGCTTTGCAGAGTAGATTGGTTTGTTGCTGCTGTTGCTTTTGCTTTGAGAGTTAGTAGTGTTGTAGTAGATTGTTTATTTAGTGGAGAATCACTGTAGATAGAGAGATAGATCAATAGATAGCTAAGCTGAAGGACTGAGGTTCTTCTTACCATGGCTTTTGGCTTTCAGGAACAATTGGCAGCTACATCTATCATGTCATATCAAAGTAGATTGGCTTTAGTCTTTGTTTTGGCCGAAAAAGAGGGCGTTTGTACTATGATTGGACAACAATGTTGCACATATATTCCAATGAATACTGATCCTGATGGCTCAATGGCTAGGGCTCTGGCTGGCTTAAAAGTCTTGTCAGAAGAGATGACTGAACACTCTGGTATTACTAATTACATTGAAGATTGGTTCACTAAGACTTTTGGCAAGTGGAAAAATGTGGTGATGTCTGCACTTACATCTTTGGTGGCAGCAGTTACCCTGCTGACCTTGTGTGGATGCGGCTGCATCCCCTGCATTAGACGTCTTTGTCTCAAGTGCATTACCACTGCCATTGAACGTAGGTATCCAGAGCCCCCTGCCTACGAATTAGTGCAAGCTTCGGCCCCTTGGGAATCCTATCCCCTGATCTCCCTCACTGAGCCCGGTGAGAGAGAGATTGAAGAGCTCCATGGAC
>NW_018128475.1:64132-64841 GCF_001952655.1 Monopterus albus
AGCATATATTTAATATATAAAAATTTAGAACATGCACCACAAACTGCAGGCAGCTGGGATGTTCTCTGTTAAAACGTGTTATGTATTAGATATTTTTGTTTATTTTATGTAATGTCCATTTGGAATAGCGTTGTGTAAATACTTTTGTTTGGGAAACTCAGATGTCCGAGTTTTCCACGTGTCCTTAAACGCACCGTGCATTCGTGGATCGTGGACTTTTGAGAGTGCGGAAAAACACTCTCAAAAATCTGTGTGTGCGCGGAAGGTGATTCGTGTGTGTTAGACGATCCACGCGTGCGTAGGTAACAATTTGTACGTACTTTCTAAAGAATTGCACATGAAAAATTGATTTTAAGCATTTGTAAAATGTGTTTTACGTGCAGTTTATACAGCACGCATTTGTGAACAGCATGACACACACACACACAAATTGCTTTATACATGCAAATTGCGCAGCACGCATTTGTGAACCTCATGACACACACACACAAATCGCTTGTTACAGACAAAACGCTAAACACGCATTTGTAACATTTTTGATAGTGTTTTATCTCCATACTTTTCCTCCATAGCCTTAACTGTGACTTTCCTCACTCTAACGTCTACAGCTTTAGCCATGTCTTTATCTCCTTGCTCCATATTTTAAGCAGATTTGCTCTGAGGGCGCTTTCAGTTACATTCTTTTACCATAGCTGACAATGCTTATACA
>NW_018128476.1:0-1911 GCF_001952655.1 Monopterus albus
TACAAGGGCAGGCTGGACCGGGCACCACATGTTAACATCCTGAATCCAACACTCAAGTCCAAGCAGGCCCCCACCTGCTGCAGGAATGGATGTACCAGGATCACTTCAGTGCTCCCCTATGTTGACCCTAACAAAATTCACATTAACAATTCTGCTTCCAATGTGAACAGGTAGAACAACTTCACCCACAACCATCAGGCCACCATGGCTAATGCCTTGCAGGATCTACACAGTGGAAGGCTGTATTGGTAGTCTGGCCTCTGTTTGAATGGTATTAAAATGGTGAAAAGGCACCACAGGCAGCACGGTGGTGCAGTGGTTAGCACCGTTGCCTCACAGCGAGAAGGTTCTGGGTTCGGGCCCTACCCAGGACCTTTCTGTGTGGAGGTATCATGCTCTCCCTGTGCTTGCGTAGGTTCTCTCCAGGTACTCCGGCTTCCTTCCACAGTCCAAAGACATGCAGCTTAGGTTGATTGGTGTCTCTAAATTGCCTGTAGGAGTGATTGTGATTGTGTGTGTGTGGTTGTTCATCTGCATGTTGACCCTGCAATGGACCAGTGACTTGTCCAGGGTGTACCGCGCCTTTCGCATGATGCTGGCTGGGATTGGCTCCAGCCCTGTTCAGGGACTAACTGGTAGAAAATGAATGAATGAAAAGGCACCGCATTGCTCTGTGCCCCAGAATGCAACAGAGCAAGTCCTTGTACCCCTATTTGAATACACATTTCATCTTGTGGGATATTAGTATAGAGGAGCACTACACCTGTGTCAGATGGTAGGGTCATGCTGATATTCAGGCAGGCTGGCATGTTGGTGAGCTGTTTGGGGTGACATGGAGAAGGGCAGATAAGTGGCCCTTGGTTCAATTTTACAGCACTGTTTTTCCTAGGCCGTCATTTCTGGTGAGGGTTTGGTGCCCCCTCTGGGCAACTGATTGCCCTTGTAGCCACTTCCTCTGGCTTCTCACAAGCTGGCAAGCTGACTGCCCCCACACACAGTAGCTGCTAGGGCTCTCCACTGTGTGTTGTAAGGTGAAGCAATCTGCGTAAGCTGTGTATCTGCTTGGGCAGCCCTCCTGATTTCCTCATACCAGTGTGCATGATCACTCCTCCAGCAGCCTTTGCAGCACATAATCCGCACGGTCTCTGCACCATCCATTAAAAAAATGTGCTGGTGCTTTTATTTGCAGTTATTTCTCTAACAGATATCTGATTTGTAGCATTTGCCACCATGTCATCTCTCCTGCACTGCTACACTTAGCTTTTCTAAGTTCCACAACTCCATCCTTCCTCAGCACAATAAAATCCCAGAGGAGCCCCCAGTGTTAACTGCCCATATGTGTGGACCTGACTCATAGTTGGGGACCTCTGGTTAAAGGCTAAGCTGTTTAGCTCTGGTTTGTAGCTGGTAGCTTGCCTTAGAATTCTGAGCTTTTCCAGTGGGAAGAAGTGAAGAGGCAGGCTGGCCAACTCTGTTCAAAACACAGACTTTATTCAGTCTTCATAATAAAAACACTTAACGCAGCATTAAATGCCCAGTTAACAGCCTTTCAGTCCTATCTATGTGTGACCAGGCCAATATACAGGCCTATGTAAACCAGACACTAATACGTTTTAGCAGATCTCAATCCCAAAGAATATTGTTCCTCCTGTTTCAAGGGGTCAATATCATACAGACTCAAGTACTGGGTTACCACACTCTCAGATAAGTCTGCAAAACACAGACATTAGTTTTATCCACAAGAATGAGGATTTATTTGAGTCAATGTATAAGTTAATGACAGTGAAGCAATGTTTAAAAAGGCCTAACACCAAACGCTAATATACTACCCTTGAAAAGAAGCTACTCCTCCACTTAATAAATATAGTGCGGAACGAGAATAAAACTGGTCAAGGTCAACAGGTTAGAAAA
>NW_018128476.1:2035-5706 GCF_001952655.1 Monopterus albus
AGGCGTTCCCAGGCCAGCCGAGAGACACCACATCAATCAATTAATTACAATCAAGCAAATAAAACAAACCCACAATACTATAACCAAACATAAGAGGATCTTCCCTCTCTGTACATCAAACTATTTACATACTGCTCATACACCATAAAATTGACCAAACCCTAACTTGGGAACAATACAATAAATAGGAGATGTAAAACTAAATAGGCTTCTTGATATAAAAACACACTAAGCAAAACAGTCAAAGCTAGAAAAAGCAGTAGTGGCTATTACTCCTGCAAAAAGTAAAATCACTATCAATAAATAGCATAAAAAGATTCAAAACAATTACAGTAAAACCAAAATTGTTGAAGATTACCTAGGCTGCGTCTTACACTGCAGAGTCTTGGCACAATATGTGCAACAGATGCCAACTCCTGCAGGATCGTGCTTGCATAAATTATTACCCATGGAGAAGCATGCAGCAATCCCCTGAAAAATCTACAAAAGTATCGACTAAATAAGCATTTTATGTCACAAAAAAATCTAACATGCAATCAATTCACCAGACATACCTCACAGATCAACGAAGGGAAATTCAACTTAACTTCAGGAACAGTCACTGCAGCCACCAGCATGGTAATTGCTTATAGCAGCAGCATCTACAGGGGTGGTATTTATATTCATGATCAACAGGGGGAGGCAATAGTGCGGTGGGTAGAAGAGTCTCCCAACCGGAAGGTTGAATACCCATGGAGAAGCATGCAGCAATCCCCTGAAAAATCTACAAAAGTATCGACTAAATAAGCATTTTATGTCACAAAAAAATCTAACATGCAATCAATTCACCAGACATACCTCACAGATCAACAAAGGGAAATTCAGCTTAACTTCAGGAACAGTCACTGCAGCCACCAGCATGGCAATTGCTTATAGCAGCAGCGTCTACAGGGGTGGTATTTATATTCATGATCAACAGGGGGAGGCAATAGTGCGGTGGGTAGAAGAGTCTCCCAACCGGAAGGTTGAAAGTTCGAATCTCGGTGCCTGCGGTCCACATGTCGAAATGTTCTTGGGCAAGACACTGAACCCCCCCATTGCCCCCGATGGTTAGAGCCATCGGTTGAGTTGGCACTGCAGATGACTGCCATCAGTTCTGTACCGGAAACAAATTCCTTGTGTGTAACATACTTGGCCAATAAAGGTGATTATCCTTATATGTATTATGAACACAACCAGTTGCTCATCTGGCAGTATAGGCGTGGCCAGCCTGCTGGTTACATATGCACTTGGAGCTCCACCTGTGGCTGCATGTGACTGAGCCAATTCCATACAGTGGTCTTCTCAAACTCATTCCGCTCACACACACAATCTGCAGGGAGCAACCTCCAGCAATGAAAACAACATTACCTATAGGGCTGTATGTCTTAAAGTGGAAGGCCTGTAACACCATTTTCACATAGGACACGGTGGGCGCTATGCTCCAACATAAAATGCATTCATTTGTATGTGTTGGACAGCGAAAAAAACGTATCTATGCTGTGCCAAGCTGAGCGCGGCACAAGGTCATGCGTGCCATCCCTGTGTGGTGCCCTGAAGTTAATAAAAAGTTGACCTTGGGCACGTCACTCTGTGACCACACCTTGATGCATCCAACTGCAGAGAACCTGACAGACCACAAAGAAAATGGAGGAGAAGCTGATTTTGGTGGACCTACACCCTCTTCTTATTTGCTGCAGCTTGTCTCCTCCTCATCATCAATACAACTAAAACCAGAGGTTCTCGCTGACATGTAGATAGATACATAGTGCATCTAAGTCTGCTGCTCGAAAAACTAGTTAATATATGCTAACCACTTCCTGGAAAGCTTTTTGGTCATCTAGCAACTGATGCCCAATGCGTGCAATTTGTATGTGTGCGCCCTCTTCCCCTGTGCTGCGCCCACCCCCCGTGGTAAGCATAGTGCAAACAACATCATATCTGAAAGCTGTTTAACACAGTGCAGGACTGTTTTAAGTACTGTCTTTAAGGCTTCCATCCCTAAAAGACCCGTCAGCTCTGAACCCAGCAGAATGGCCTACCACTAGAAGCCTTGTTTCCAGTGTCCACTACATGCTAGCTACAGTTAGCTGCACTTCTATTGTCAATTACACCAGAAGAACTGGTCCTAAACCTAAAATTAAAAAACTACAGATATATGATTGGGTGTCTGATCAGAAATGTACAAAACAATAAGGCACTGTTTACTGACCAGATCAATACGCCAACTTTACAGGGGATAATGTTATGTTTACAGCTCAGTGTGCTGAACACAAGTGGCAAAAAAGTTAATTGTTGTGCTAACCCAATTATTGTACTCTTGTGAAAATGTTATTGACATTATATACAATTATCCTGCTTTATTTTTCAAAGTTTAAAAATTTAAATTCATTTAAAAATGTAATAGCATTTGTAATGTAATAAATATTAGCTATTGTGTTTTAAAACAAAATAAAATGCAATAATTTCAACACAACAAAGTGCAGTATAATTAAATATTCATTTTATTCGTATCTGATGGTAAAATAAACTTATTTATCTCCCCCCCACCATGAAGGTCAACTGTGATGAAACATCATTGTTCTGTTTTTATTTTTTATGCCAATTCAAAATGTATAAATACCAGTGCATGCTTTTCATTTTCATTATGGTACATGTGATGCCACCCAGTGGTTTAGTTCTCTCAGACATTATGACGTCCACACAGAGGTGGCCTGAGTGGGGCTGGGGACTTTTACAGCTGTTATTGGTGGTGTCTTTCTCTCATGCTGAGGAGCCGGTGTGCCAGCATAGAGGGGATAATGACAACCCACAGCTATTTAAGGATGGGGACATTATATTGGGGGGCATCTTCAATTTTCACAGCTGGAAAGTCAGACAGGATACCTACACAAACAAACCGCTGCCAGTGGAATGCATCAGGTAACTTACAGCATAGAAATCTATTTCTATTTAAAATAGCAAGTTGGTAAAAGTGCATATAAAAAGTTTCCCAAATTACAATTTAAATTATACAATTTAATTTGAAAATTAGAATACTAAGTTGTATTAATGCCATGAAATACTTAAATTTACCATTCATTTCTTTCAAGTACTACTATGAATGCAACAATTTAAAACTGTCCGCATAGTTTGAGTTTCAGACAGTTCCAGTGTGCCCAGGCTATGATTTTTGCAATTGAGGAGATTAATAACAGCACAGACCTACTACCTGGCATCTCACTGGGCTATAAGATGTATGATGGCTGTGGCTTTATTGCCAGAAATGTGAGGGTTGCACTGGCTTTGACTAATGGTAATGAAGTTGTGTCTGCACCCACTGAGGAACCATGTACCAGACCGACACAAGTGCAGGCCATAATGGGAGGCTCCTCTTCCTCTATTAGCATGGCTATAGCTACTGTCATAGGACCCTTTCATTTCCCACTGGTGAGTAAGATGAATAAATCTTTTCTTTTTTTTCAAAAAAGTAATAACTAATCTGTAATTTTCCAGTTGCTCAGAGCAAATGTGAGTGTGTGAATATTTCATATGTTACACATTAATCTTGGGAGGTCTTTTTTTTCTTGTAGATCAGCCCTTTTGCCACCTGTGCTTGTCTCAGTGACAAAACCAAATACCCATCCTTCCTCAGAACAGTACCCAGTGACTAC
>NW_018128476.1:16675-17892 GCF_001952655.1 Monopterus albus
TGAAGCGAGACACAGGAAACAGAAATACTGCAAAATAATAATAATAATGCGACTGAACGAGGCGAAATAATGTTATAACATTTCGTTTCGTCTCGTTTTGGTCAACGAAAATGAAGAGACATTTTAGCATAGTTTTTATTTTGTGAACCACATTTAGTCTCGTTTTTTTCGTCAACGATATTGCATTATACATTCAGTTATAGTCATCATCACACGACCAGCATTTTCGTTGCGTCTCGTCTCGTATTCGTCACGCGATAAAGGTTCATTGACGACAATATTTAGTCATAATTTTTGTTGACAAAAGCAACACTACACAGGGGGGGCCACCCATTGTTCAGTGCACATTAATCAAGATAAAGCTGCCACACACACACACACACACACATACCTAGATTTTACCACATTCCAACAAGGAAGTGCGAGCTCTGGCTCACACCAAATGGTCAATGGGATTACAAACTATTGAAGGTTGAACTGTTGTCCAGGGTGGAGCAGCCTAAGAAGATAAAATGTATTGTAGAACATAATTCAGGGTTCAGAGAATGGAATTCCTGTGGGAGCTCTGTCTCTGTGATCCCAGCGCTGTAAGACTTGACCTGTGCTCAGACTTACAGTAAACTTCCTGTTGATTTTAAACAGTCCTCTCCTGTCCTCACTTTTCACGCTTTCAATAAAAGAATTTGGGTAAAATCTATCAGTTGTATCAAAGCCAACATGCTGTGGAGAGATGAGAGGTTTTTTGATCAAGCAAAATCATTGAGACAGCATGAGGAACAAGTAAAATGACATCAGAATAACCAACAATGTCTCTGGAAGCCATGATAGCTTTCTCAGCAGCTGCCACTGCTCTGAGACAGTGAGGTTGTGAGCTGCAACAGGATCAAACTTAGCAGAGAAATATACAACAGGGCGTTGACATCCCCCATGTTCCTGCAAAAGAACAGATGTCATACATGCATTTTTCTCATCCACAGTCTGTGTGAAAGGTGTCGTCAGGTCAGGCAACCCTAAGGTCGGAGTAGTTTGTGCTAACTTCAGGTCCGTGAAAGCCTGTTCTGCGTCAGGAGTCCATGTCACTTTATTGTTTGATTGAAGGCCTTTACCATGAATCAGTGCACTGAGTGGTTTTAGTATGACAGCATAATTTGGAATTAAATTTCTGCAGTAAAAACAAATGCCTAAAAAAGACATTTGTTTTTTTGTTAGAGGTTTAG
>NW_018128476.1:18380-18802 GCF_001952655.1 Monopterus albus
TAACGAGGCACGTTCAAAAACTGGAGTAATACTATCGATGGCTTTTGTTTTCAGAGGATATTGTGGTTTGCATGGTCTGTAATCAGACTTTGCAGTAATTACAACCAGTTCACAGTCTTTGATGAGGCCAACATTGTATTTATGTGTAGCCCACAGTGTCTTTGTAGTGGCTAAAAATAAACAAGGTAACAGTACTGTATGTACTTCATATACATATTATTTGTACTAGTTGTGTAAGAGAGAGCTGAGTGATTATGGGTTCATTAAGTTCATGTGAGCTGAACAATGAGCTTATGTAAGTTGGTCAAGATGTTTCCTGTTTTTGAAGTACATCTCAGGGTGCTGTCTCCCGAAACTGGAGACAGGAAGCTAAGCTCAGAAATTGACGTAACAGCCTAAGGAAAGCTGCTGATAAAAGAGTG
>NW_018128476.1:19497-21424 GCF_001952655.1 Monopterus albus
TCATGCACAACTCCAAATGAATATCTCGAACCAGTATAAATATTAACTGTCTGACCTTTAGCAAGTTTGCAAGCTTCAGTGAGAGCAACCAGTTCAGCTGCCTGAGCAGAGAGGTGAGAGGGGAGGGCTGCAGAGGTTCGAGTGGCATGAGAAGAGCACACAGCATAACCAACACAATTTAATCCTGTAGTTGGATCTCTGGATGCGGAGCCATCTACAAACAGAACAAGATCAGGGTTAGTCAGTGGTGTTTCCTGGAGGTCAGGTCGAGGTGAACGGACCTGTTGAAGAATGGCAACACAGTTATGTCCCTCACCATCAGTAGGTGTGGGGAGGAGAGTTTCAGGATTCAAAACAGTGCATCTTTTTACTTTGATGCTAGGCATATCTAACAAAACAGTGTTGTATCGAATCCAACATGCTGTGGAGAGATGAGAGGTTTCCAAGCAAAATCATTGAGACAGCATGAGGAACAAGTAAAGTGACATCGGAATAACCACCAATGTCTCTGGAGGCCATGATAGCTTTCTCAGCCGCTGCCACTGCTTTAAGACAGCGAGGTAGTCCAGCTGCTACAGGATCAAGTTTAGCAGAGAAATGTGCAACAGGGCGTTGACGTCCCCCATGTTCCTGTAAAAGAACAGATGTCATACATGCATTTCTCTCAGCCACAGTCTGTGTGAAAGGTCTTGTCGGGTCAGACAAACCTAAAGTCAGGGTAGTTTGTAGTGCTAACTTCAGGTCAGTGAAAGCCTGTTCTGTGTCAGGTGTCCATGTGACTTTATCATTTGATTGAAGGCCTTTACCATGAATCAGCGCACTGAGTGGATTTTTCCAAGACAGCATAATTTGGAATAAAATTTCTGCAGTAAGAGCAAATGCCTAAAAGAGACAACATTTGTTTTTTTGTTAGAGGTTTAGGAAGCTGCTGGATAGCTTCAACTCTTTTGGGTGAGAGAGATTTGCCCTCTGCTGTGATCACATGACCCAGAAATGTGACTTCCTGTTGAACAAAATGCAGTTTAGAGAGACTAGCTTTGTGCCCCTCCTTGGTCAAGTGCTGCAGCAGAGTAACAGTGTCTTTCTCACACTGCTCTTTCCTGGGGCTGCAGATCATTAAGTCATCAACGTACTGCAACAGAGCTGTGCCCTTTGACAGGACAAGAAGTTCAAGGCTACGTTTTAAGGCTTCGTTTCAGCTTTCGGCTTTCCGACAGTCCGTGAACGAGGCGCGTTCAAAAACTGGAGTAATACCATCGATGGCTTTTGTTTTCAGAGGATATTGTGGTTTGCATGGTCTGTAATCAGACTTTGCAGTAATTACAACCAGTTCACAGTCTTTGATGAGGCCAACATTGTATTTATGTGTAGCCCACAGTGTCTTTGTAGTGGCTAAAAATAAACAAGGTAACAGTATGTACTTCATATAGATATTATTTGTACTAGTTGTGTAAGGGAGAGCTGAGTGATTATGGGTTCATTAAGTTCATGTGAGCTGAACAATGAGCTTATGTAAGTTGGTCAAGATGTTTCCTGTTTTTGAAGTACATCTCAGGGTGCTGTCTCCCGAAACTGGAGACAGGAAGCTAAGCTCAGAAATTGACGTAACAGCCTAAGGAAAGCTGCTGATAAAAGAGTGGGCCTGAGGAGAAGAAGGAGAGAGAATGCTACTGGGACAGTAAACCGTGTACTTTTTTGGGGACCCAGCCGGCTGAGGGGACGCTGAATTAAGATTGACAACTGACTGTGGTTTGACAAAGACTGACTTGTGACCAACAACAACTGACTGGACTGACACTTTTGACAATCTTCTTATTTAATGCTTTATCTATCACATTGCAGGAGGAGAGTCTCTGTTCTCTGTTCCCTAACTATCAGATTGTCTATTCAACTGCTACTCTGTTCAGAATAATTGTAATATTAAATG
>NW_018128476.1:21488-31704 GCF_001952655.1 Monopterus albus
TCATCATCATCATCATCATCATCATCAACTTTATTTATATAGCACATTTAACACAGCCGAAGCTGACCAAAGTGCTTAACACAATATCCACAACACCCCTTAAAAAAACAGCATAAGGGACTTCCTGTAAGGCTGGGGTGGCTGCAGCCTGTGCTTCAGATAGGAAGTGCTGAGCTCATGTTGTGTTTTCAGGTACCACCTGAACAGATCTTGTTGAGTGAAACACTGAAGAGAAGCTTCTTTTAAAACACTGCAATGTAGGAGAAAACAAAATAGCAGCATGAGTTGGCTGCAAATTATTTGTTTGTGTGGCACTGTGTGATTTGTAAGCATAAAGATAGTTGCCCCCCATTTAATTTTGAACTAAGGTCATGAATGAGGCCAAAACTGCTAAAGAACCTACTGTCAGTCTATTTACTGCTTAGTCTAATGTGTGTTGTAAAAGAAAAGGGATTATTGATGCCAGTATACTCTGCCTCACCAGCAGGGGGCACTCAATGCCTTAAGCATCAGTAGCTGATGCTAGTTGAAGAAGAGTAGTCAGTACGTGATAAGCGAGTCTACAGAGTACAGGCAAATAGTGCACTCCTGAGAATGACTGTATTGTTTTTGTCTTTTGCAGCTTCTGCTAAAATAAATGTGTTGCACCAAGAGTGAGTGGCCCCTCATTCTCAACCCAGTAACAGTTGCATGCATTTTTTAACAAAGGGGCCCATGTCTCTCCATTCATCATTAATGCTCTTGGCCAAAAGAAATGTGTGGAACACCTCTGTCAATGTCACACAGCTGAAACTGCATATCTGCGTATGGTAGCAGCAGTCAGGCGAAAGCAGGGTACACCCTGGACAGGTCGCCAATCCATCGCAGGGCTAACACATAGACAAACAACCACACACGCACACGCACACACTCCTATGGGCAATTTAGAGACACCAATCAACCTAACCTGCATGTCTTTGGACTGTGGGAGGAAGCCGGAGTACCCGGAGAGAACCCACACAAGCAAGTGCATATCTGCGTATGGTCCAAAATAGATGTGTAGTAGACAATTTGTCATTTTTCTGTCGAAACCATTCCTGTTCATAATGATCATCAGGTCCATCAGACACATAGCAGGTGCAATGCAAATCCTCTGGTGTCATCCCTTGCTGCTGCGGACCAGGGGAATCCGACTGTAGTAGAAAATTTGTCATTTTTCTGTCAAAACATTCCTGTTCATAACGATCATCAGGTCCATCAGACACATAGGAGGTGCAATGCAAATCCTCTGGTGTCATGAAGTCAGTGTTTGTGAGTGAAAGTAATGTTTTTGCCTCATTGAGTAATGCAGATGAGAGTTGTAAGGTTTACAATTTCCATTTATATGCATACAGCAATGCAAAGGGGCTGTACTGCACAAAATTGTGAGTCAAACATTGATCAAAATCACATGCTTTTTGAACTGTAATGCCATCAGGTGTAGAAAACAAACAAATGCCTAATCTGCACATCAGATCTCTGCCCATGAGGTTAATGGGGCAGTACTGTGATAGCAAAAAGGAGTGTTTGAAAATTGAGGGAGAATCCTCACAATGAAGCGGAGCTGTCACGCTCCTCTTTTACTGTCTGTCCAGATGCACCCACAGAGTAAACATAGTGTCTGCTCATTTGGGAGGGATGAGACACTCTGAAGCTTTAATAACAGAATGTGTTGCACCAGATTCAACTAGCAAAACAGCAGTTTGTCCTTCCACTGTGAGAGTGTATTCAGGAATTTTTTTAAAGGCAGTTGTGGTGTATTTAGCATATGTGGCTCAAATTTCTGTTCAAGAAACTGAAAGGATATCTGTATCAGTGTGTGTGTTTGTATGTGTGTTAGTATCAGCAAGCTGTTCTTCATTGCAGTGTGTGTTGCGTAGTACCTCTTTCTGATGTCAGAGAACTTATCTTAGCAGCAGCAGAGTGTCTTTCAGTAGCCACAGCACTAGACTCATCAGCAAAGCCTCCTCCCTCTCTCCCGCCACAAACTCGTTCTCAGTCTGATGTGGTGTGTGTAACAGCCGCAGCTTTCTCTGGACAGTCACGTGCCAAGTGGCCCTGCTTCCCACAGAGATAGCAGATGTCAGACGGCATCTGGGGTCATCCCATACCCCCTCGTCGTCCTCGTCGATATCCATGGCCACGCCCACGTCCACATCCATGGAAGCTCTGATACATGGTTACAGCTACCATGTGGAGCTCTTTCTGTGTTTTTTCATCCTTTTTCTTCATTCCTTTGCTGTAGTTGGTCTTGTGAATGAGTGGCATGACGACGAAGCTCACTGAGACAAGCATCAATGTAGACAACGCAAGATGTTTTAACTGCAGCAGCAATCTCTGGTCTCAGTCCATGTAGGAAAGAGTTGCTGAGATGTGTTTCCCAGACACCTAGGTGGTCTCCCAAGGTACCTGCTTATGTCAAGCCACTGTGATGTGAGTATTGGACAGTTCTGTGAGGTGGTCTAGATACTCATCTGTTGATTCATCATCTTGTTGTTTGCAGGAGGTGATCTTGCACATGTCCACTTTAGTTGGAAAGGCGTCAGTAATAGCTTTTGCCAGAGCAGTAACTGCGTCTCTATATGGAGCATTATCATCGTGGCTCCAGGTGACATGCTTACAGCGGAGGTCATTGTTTTCCCCTGTGTTTGTGGAATTTGTCTGAAATACGCTGAAAGTCAGCAGGCTTCATTTTGGTGGCTAGAAGCCACTTAAGTTCATTCATAGTGGGGTGAAACTCTCTACAGAAGATAATCAGTTGGTCAGCGAACTTCTGTCCTGATGCGGTGACATCGGGAAGGTGTTGAGATGCAGCAGTGATATTTGCTGTTGTCCAGGTGTGGAACACCAACATTGGTCCCTCTGGCCTCGTCACTTCAATCATAGGCATATGATGGGCTGTGCTGGCAGGAGCGATTGCCGTACCTGGGTCCTCACTGCTCTTATTTGCTGTGCTGGGCTTGTGCTCGAGGTCACATGCTGAGACTGAAGAAGAGGAGCATTTGGTGGACACGTGTCAAGGTCAAGGTCCAGTTTCAGAGCAGTTAACTGTGGATAAAAGAAGAGACCTGCGATTGCGATGTTCTCTCTGACTTTTTCATAATGATTTTTTTCTGTGTGGTCCTTATTCTGCCCCTCTTTTGAAAATGCCAGTTCAGTCTGCACTTTCTTTCTGGCCCTAATATCTGCTTCCTTTTTCCACATGTAGGGACATGCTTTGTGTTTTTCACAAACCTCCAAATCTTTTACAGAAATTTTCTTCTTCTGTGTGTGCATGCCCCAATAATAAGTATTTTCCCTGTATTATCAACACTCACCGAGGTGCTATATGGATTTGAGTTTGAAGGATCCCAGCAGTGACGATCCGGGGCACCAGAGGTCAGTCCCCTGTGACTCAAGTAGTCACAGGGGACTGGAGTGCTGTCTTCTCTAGGAGGGCCAGTCACTGTCCACAGTTTGTCCCAGACGATCACACGAAGGATTTCACTTCTGACACCAAAATTGTGAAGGAAAAATTCCTGTTTACCTGTACTAAAATGAACAACCTTTAGTGAGTGTGAAATAAAGAGAATTGAGATAGATATGTCCTTTGTATTTTATTTCTTGCAAGAAATAGGAGCAGTCTACAAAAGTACTCAGAGAGGTCCGTTAGAGAGGCTCCCCCCCAGAGGCAACTCAGTCATATATACAGTCAGGGAAAAAATTATTTGAACCCCAGCTGACTTTGTAAGTTTGCCCACTAACAAAGAAATGATCAGTCTACAATTTCAATGGTAGGTTTATGTGAACAGTGAGAGACACAACACTAACAAAAAAAAATCCAGAAAAATGCATTACAAAAAAAGTTATAAAGTAATTTGCATTTTCATGAATGAAATAAGTATTTGATCCCTTTGCAAAACGTGCTTTAGTACTTGGTGGCAAAACCTTTGTTGGCAATCACAGAGGTCAGAAGTTTCTTGTAGTTGCCTACAAGGTTTGCACACATCTCGGGGGGATTTTGACCCACTCCTCTTTGCAGATCCTCTCCAAGTCATTAATGTTTCATGGCTGATGTTTGTCAACTCGAACCTTCAGCTACCTCCACAGATTTGACATTTTAGTCTGTTGTAAGTTCTGGGTCCTGTGGGCAGATAATGTGAAAGCTTTGGAATCCAGAAATGCCCTGACACCATGTGTAGTGTGTACAACAGTTTGGTAACCCATTCTGATATGTGAGGTCTTCAGTATCGCTCGACCGATCGCAGCGACATGTCTCACACAAGTTGGATGTCCCTTTTCAACGTTGTCCAACTTAAAACTGTAGTACACCTTTGATGTACACTACACTACACATTTCGGTTGTGTCCTCTACTTTCCTCACCCTTTTGAAATAGGATGACATTCACAGTGCCGTCCTTTTCACCAACATCCAAATGAAAAGGCTATGAGTAGTCAGGTGCATGTAAAGCACATGCGTGTGCCAAAGCCTGTTTAATGGCAACAAAAGCTTCCTCTGCTTGTGGAGTCCACAACAGAGTAGAACCTTAGTTCTTGTAGCCTGCCTTTGTAAGCATGGCACGGAGAGGTGCCAAAAGGCCGGTGAAATTGGGCAAGTTCTTGCTGTAATTTATAAGCCCTAAAAACTGCAACATGGTCTTAACAGTGGTGGGCTTAGTATGTGAGAGAATGTTAGTTTTTGTGACTCAGTCATATGCAGGCCGGAAGCGGACACCACGTGTCCCAGAAAGGAGACCCAAGGTCTCCCAATCTGAAGTTTGTCCTTGGAGACTTTGAAGCCATTCTGGGCTAAATGTGACAGCAAGGATCCAGTGGCTGTCATTATGGTCTCTGAGTCAGGAGCTGCTAACAAAAGGTCATCAACATATTGTAACAAAGTGAATAACTTTTTTTGTAATGCATTTTCTGGATTTTGTTGTTATTGTTGTCTCTGTCACTGTTCAAATAAACCTACCATTGAAATTGTAGACTGATCATTTCTTTGTTAGTGGGCAAACTTACAAAATCAGCTGGGGTTCAAATAATTTTTTCCCTGACTGTATATATATATATATGAGCTTTACACAGGAATGTGGACTGATAACATTCATGCACATGTGCTTCTCATTAGACAGAGGTCCTCGTCCTGGAACAGAAAGATACATTAATGAAGGAGTAGATCTTTCAAGGACAGTTTACGCTACATCTTGTTGCTGTGCAGAAAAGCTGACAGTTCATACATTCAGTGTGACAAGGTTCAACTCATTCTCATGCATACTAAGTTACAGTTTAATGCATAAAGAGTACAACCAAAAATTGCTTCCACAGTATTTATTTTACGCTCATTGAGCTTTAATAGATAATTTTGCCAAGACAGAACCTGTAGGTGACTGGGTATGGAGACGGAGACAGGGTTAAAAGACAGAGGAACAGTGGGGGTGATGCGGGACTTCTGATGCTCCACTTTCCCCAGCACTTCTGCTGGCTAAAGAACCCTTACCACTGCTCCCTTCTTTAAAGTGACAGGGGTAGGTCCAGGGTTGTAGACTGATGGGGATGTTAGTGGACTGATCCTATACCACAACATGGAACTACCAGGACATGCTGTTTCTCAGTGAAGCCCTTGATGGGGCTTATCATCATGTCCCCAGCTGCAGTGCTACGAAGGCAGGCTGGGCCGGGCACCACATGCTAACATCCTGAATCCAACACTCATGTCAGCAGGCTGGCATATGCTGCCATGGGTGACATGAACTCTGTTCAAAACACAGGCTTTATTCCGTCTTCATAATAAAAATAATGTATGCAGCATTAGATACCCAGTTAACAGCCCTTCAGTCCTATCTATGCAGTTGGAGCTCCATTCGTCTCCACCTGTGGCTGCATGTGACTGAGCCAATTTGATACAATGGCCTTCTCACTCTCATTCCACAGACACACACAGACATTACCTGCAGGGAGCAACCTCCAGCAATGACAACAACATTAGCTATAAAGCTGTATATCTTAAAGTGGAAGGCCTGTAAAGCCATTTTCACATAGAACACGGAGGGCGCTATGCTCCACTATCAAATGCATTCATTTGTATGTGTTGGACAGGGAAAAAAAAACATATCTATACTGCACCAAGCTGAGCGCAGCACAAGGTCATGCGTGCTATCCCTGTGTGGTGCCCTGAAGTTAATAAAAAGTTGACCTTGGGCACATCACTCTGTGACCACACCTTGATGCGTCAAACTCCACAGAACCTGATAGACCACAAAGAAAATGGAAGAGAAGCTGGTTTTGGTGGACCTACACCCTCTTCTTATTTGCTGCAGCTTGTCTCCTCCTTATCATCAATACAACTAAAACTAGAGCTTCTTGCTGACATGTAGATAGATACATAGTGCATCCAAGTCTGCTACTCGAAAAACTAGTTAATATATGCTAACCACTTCCTGGAAAGCTTTTTGGTCACCTAGCAACTGATGCCCAACGCGTGCAATTTGCATGTGTGCGCCCCTTCCCCTGTGCTGCGCCCACCTCCCGCGGTGAGCGTAGTGCATACCACATCATATTTGAAAGCTGTTTAATACAGTGCAGGACTGTTTTAGGTACTGTCTTTAACACCCCCATCCCTAAAAGACCCGTCAGCTCTGAACCCAGCAGAATGGCCCACCACTAGAAGCCTTGATTCCAGTGTCTTTGGCACTGATGCTAGCTACAGTTAGCTGCACTTCTACGGTCAATTTCATGACAATAACTGCTTGTAAACCTAAAATTAAACAACTACAGATATTTGATTGGGTGTCTGATTGTAAATGAGTAAGAAACGTACAAAACAATAAGGCACTGTTTCCTGACCAGATCAATATGTCAACTTTACAGCGGATAATGTTATATTTACAGCTCAGTGTGCTGAACACAACTGGGCAAAAAAATTAATTGTTGTGCTAACCCAATTATTGTACTCTTGTGGAAATGTTATTGACATTATATACAATCATCCTGCTTTATTTTTCAAAGTTTAAAAATGTAAATTCATTTAAAAATGTGATCTTTGTAATGTAATAAATATTAGCTAT
Source organism: Monopterus albus (assembly GCF_001952655.1). Taxonomy (NCBI): domain Eukaryota; kingdom Metazoa; phylum Chordata; class Actinopteri; order Synbranchiformes; family Synbranchidae; genus Monopterus; species Monopterus albus. The sequence goes on from NW_018128476.1 coordinate 28,553, forward strand.
TATGTTTTAAAACAAAATAAAATGTAATCATTTAAAGAAACAAGAAACAAAGTGCAGTATAATATATTCATGTTCATTATAGTGCATGTGATGCCACCCAGTGGTTTTGTTCTCTCAGACATTATGATGTCCACACAGAGGTGGCCTGAGTGGGGCTGGGCACTTTTACAGCTGTTGTTGGTGGTGTCTTTCTCTCATGCTGAGGAGCCGGTGTGCCAGCGTAGAGGGGATAATGACAACCCACAGCTATTTAAGGATGGGGACATTACATTGGGGGGAATCTTCAATTTTCACAGCTGGAAAGTCAGACAGGATACCTACACAAACAAACCACTGCCAGTGGAATGCACCAGGTAACTTACAGCATAGAAAACTATTTTTATTTAAAATAGCAAGTTGGTAAAAGTGCATATAAAAGGTTTCCCAAATAGGGTATTAAAATTCTAATTATACAATTTAATTTGAAAATTAGAGTACTAAGTTGTATTAATGCCATCAAATACTTGAATTTACTATTCAGTTCTCTCAAGTACTACTATGAGTGCAACAATTTAAAACTGTCTTCCCTAAGTTTGAGTTTCATACAGTTCCAAGGTGCCCTCGCTATGATTTTTGCCATTGAGGAGATTAATAACAGCACAGACCTACTACCTGGCATCTCTCTGGGCTATAAGATGTATGATTCCTGTAGCTCTATTGCCAGAAGTGTGAGGGTTGCACTGGCCTTGACTAATGTTAATGAAGTTGTGTCTGCACCCACTGAGGAACCATGTACCAGACCTGCACAAGTGCAGGCCATAATGGGAGGCTCCTCTTCCTCTATTAGCATGGCTATAGCTACTGTCATAGGACCCTTTCATTTCCCACTGGTGAGTAAGATGAATAAATATGTAATCTTTTTTTTTTTTAAGTAATAACTAATCGGCACCAATTTTCCAGTTGCTCAGAGCAAATGTGAGTGTGTGAATATTTCATATGTTACACATTAATCTTGGGAGGTCATTTTTGTTTCTTGTAGATCAGTGCCTTTGCCACCTGTGCTTGTCTTAGTGACAAAACCAAATACCCATCCTTCCTCAGAACAGTACCCAGTGACTACTATCAGAGCAGAGCCCTGGCCCAGTTAGTCAAGCACTTTGGTTGGACTTGGGTTGGAGCAATTAGAACCAATGATGATTATGGCAATAATGGCATGGCTACATTCACAGAAACTGCACAGCAGCTGGGCATCTGTCTGGAGTATTCTGTGTCTTTCTTTAGAACAGATTCATCAGATAAAATAAAGCATATAATTGACATTATCAAGGCTTCCATCTCCAAGGTGGTTGTAGCTTTTGTCGTAGCCACAGATATGAATGTGCTATTAGAAGCGTTGTCTCAGCACAACTTGACTGGGCACCAGTGGGTAGGAAGTGAGGGATGGATCATTGATACCCGAACTGCAAAAATGGATACACATCACATTCTTGATGGTGCCATAGGTCTGTTCATCCCCAAAGCACATGTCAGTGGCATGAAAGAGTTCATATTAGATGTGAAGTCTCTCAATTCATCTGGTAACAAAATGTTTACAGAGTTCTGGGAGACTTTATTTAACTGTAAGTTCAAACAGTCAAACTCATCAGCAGAGAATCAGAGAGAATGTACTGGACATGAAGATCTGACTGGAGTGAAAAACAGCTTCACTGATATGTCATTCATGCCTACATTAAACAATCTCTATAAAGGAGTGTATGCTGTGGCACATGCACTTCATAATATTCTCGGTTGTAATGAAACATGCAACAACAAGGTGCAGATAGATCCACTCATGGTGAGTTCAACATTGAATCAATTATATTTATCCAGTTAAGTTGGAAGCAAACAAACAAACAAAACATTTGAAATAATAAGTTACAGCAGTATATTTATTATGGTACGGTCCTAATTAACTAGATTCATACCTATGGTTATAGATTTTACAGCACATAAAAAAGATTCATTTCAAAACCAAGGAAGGAGATGAGGTTTACTTTAATGAAAATGGAGAACTACCAGCAAAGTATGAAATTATAAACTGGCAGCCAACAGAAACAGGCATTGTGGACTTTGTCACCGTTGGTCTTTATGATGCATCTTTATCAGCAGACAAACAGCTGAGTCTGCAACTTGAGTCTTTTATTTGGGCACAAAACTCAAAACAGGTAAACTACCATGTCATCACTGTACTAAATAAATAGAGTAAAGATTCTAAATGTATTATCACTATTGTATTATAATGTTTGTTTTTAATGTATCAAATTTAACAATAAAAGTTTGCAAAGTTAAAACCTTTCCAAATTCAGTGCCCATAGATTTTTCTCAGAGATGTTTTGTCCATGCAGGTGCCTGTGTCAGTTTGCAGTGAGACATGTCCCCCAGGAACTCGTAAAGTTCTCCAGAAAGGAAAACCTATCTGCTGCTATGACTGTATCAGATGTGCAGAGGGAGAAATAAGCAACATTACAGGTCTAGTAAAATTCAAGGTTTGGCATTTCATGGTGCCACAAAACAAAATTCATAAAGCAGTCATGTTTACATGCCAATTATAGACAATTTGAGCCTGTGAACATGTCAAGGTTGCTAAATTTTGTGTAACTTTTATGTATTCAAAATATTCCAATGCCACTGTTTATAGAAAAATGAAAAGATTTATTTATGGTGAGGCAGTCGGTGTTGTGTTCAGTCATTTCATGCTCAGAACATCAAAAGTCAATCATCTGAATTGAAGGGAAGGACTGTGGCATGATGTGTCAACTTCAGAGTGGCGCCCATGACCCTGTTCTGTAAAACAGGTATAGATAATGGATGAATGGTTCAAAATACTTTCTTAAATTAAAATTTCAGATGCTATTAAAATCAATTAAGTGAAAAGCCATGGACCTGTCACAAGAGTATCCTTTTATTACTATGTAATCATGTAGTATCTGTCTTGTTTGCATAGAAAAGATGAAAAACTAGAAAAGATGAAAAACAACAACTGTGCAAGTCTCACATTTGCTTTCATATAATGTTTCAAAAATTACTTCATAAAAGTACTTTCGTAAAATTGAATATATAGATGCTATAATTATCAAATAAATAAAAAGCTATGAAGTATGCCATGTACCTGTCACAAGATATTCATTTATTAA